>NW_027207398.1:0-300000 GCF_963455315.2 Globicephala melas
CAGTTTTTTTTATGGCAAGATAGTGAGGGCCATTCAGGATATTTCCAGCCTTATGTTTTGCCTGGGCTGCCTTTAAACCTCTGGGGCCGAGATATATTAAAAGAAATGGGAGTATTACTTTATAGTCCAAACTCTCAAGTCTCTAATATGATGTTGGATCAAGGATTTCTTCCCACAAAAGGGCTGGGAACAAATCAACAAGGAACTGTCTGTCCTATTGATGTGAAAATAAAAAATGATAGACAAGGTTTGGGTTTTTCTTAGGGGCCTTGGATTCTCCACTCACTGCTGATCCAATTACTTGGCTGACTGATGACCCTGTATGGGTGGACCGATGGCCCCTCACAAAGGAGAAATGAGAAGCTGCAGAACAATTAGTACTGGAACAATTAGGGCATTTAGAAATTTCCAGTAGTCCTTGGAATACTCCTATTTTTATTATCAAGAAAAAATCTGGAAAATATAGGTTATTACAGGAGCTAAGAGCTGTTAATAAAACTATGCTAATAATGGGAGCTCTTCAACCAGGCCTACCCTCTCCAACAGCCATACCACACAATTATCATCTTTTAGTTATAGATTTAAAAGATTGTTTTTTCACTATTCCTTTGTTTCCTGAAGATAGAAAACATTTTGCTTTTAGCTTGCCTGCCTTAATTTTTAAGGAACCCATGAGGAGATTTCAATGGAAAGTATTGCCTCAGGGCATGGCAAATAGTCCTACATTATGCCAAAAATATGTGGCTCAGGCCTTGACTCCTGTGAGAAAAAGGTTTCCATCGTTATATCGCATACATTATATGGATGATATACTTTTAGCCACTGATAATATTTCTTTATTAGAGACTGCTTTTCAATTTTTACAACAGTCCTTACAATCATTTGGCTTGGTCATTGCCTCAAGAAAACTTCAAAGACAATCTCCATTTTTATATTTGGGAAAATATATTGATAACACTACTATTAGGCCTCAAAAACTGCAAATTCGAGTTGATAATTTAAAAACATTAAATGCTTTTCAAAAATTACTTGGAGATATTAATTGGCTAAGGCCTGCCTTAAAACTTACTACTGCTCAATTACAGCCTTTGTTTGATATTCTTAAAGGTGACTCAGATCCTTCTTCTTCACGCTCTATGACTCCAGAAGGATTTCAAGCTTTACAAATAGTCAATAGATCTATCAGTTCTACACAATTAACTAGAATTCATACTCACCTTCCAATTTTCTTAATAATTTGTCCAACTCCTCATGTGCCTACTGCCGTCTTATGGCAAACTGTTGGAATTATTGAATAGATTCATATGAAAACTACACCCTCTAAAGTTATTAACCCTTATTATGAACTTATTAGTAATTTAATAATGCAAGGTAGAACTAGATGCTTACAACCTATAAGTATAGAACCTTCTCAAATTATTATCCCTGATTCAGTTAGTCAACAAAATTGGCTTTTTCAACATAGTAATGAATGGGGTCTTGCTCTTGCAGGATTTTCAGGTACCTTGGAATGCCATTACCCTGCTGATAAATTGATCCAATTCAGCAAACTTAACTCATATCTTTCCTTCTATAATTAGGCAACAGCCTGTCCCTCATGTACCTTTGGTTTTTACGGACGGTTCTTCTTCAGGAGTGGCTACTGTAATCATTGACGACGGAACGAACCTCGTTAAAGAAACTTCCTTGACTTCAGCTCAACGTGTTGAACTGTATGCTGTCATTATGTCTTTTAAACATTTGCCTTCTATATCTTTTAATTTGTTTTCTGATAGTAAATATCTTATTAGCTTGTGATTTCTTCTGGAGACTGCGAGCATAGGACATACTAATGACCCTGAATTATCATCCTCTTTTCGTTTGCTTCAACAGCTTATTCGTTCCCATGATGGTCCTGTCGCAGGTCTGTATATCCGTGCTCATTCTAACTTGCCTGGTCCATTGACTAAACTTAATGCGACTGCAGATGTTTTAACTCGATCTAAACGTGATCTTTATCCTGTACATTTTCCTCCCAAGAATAGAGTTGAAGTTACTCCTCCTCCTCAATCTCTTTTCCGTAAAGCAGGACATGTCCCAATTTACCGTACTCCTCCTTTCCGTTCGTCATGCTGTCAAGAATGGCTAATATACTGCATTCATTATCTCCATACTCTTGATACTCATGGTCCATGTCCTGGACACCCTCATATTATGGTAAGTTATGATCAAACTGCTTCACAAGCAGCACAGCAGTTGCACGCTTTACACCGTCAGTCAGCGGCTACATTACACACACAATTTTCCCTTACTGGTGAAGCCGCCCCACAAATTGTTAAGCAATGCCCACAATGCTTACCTCACCTTCCTGTTCCACATTATGTTGTTAATCCTCGTGGATTATTACCTAGACATTTATGGCAAATGGATGTTACTCATATCCCGTCTTTTGGGAAATTACAGTTTGTTCATGTCACTATCGATACTTATTCTGGTTTCCTCTGTGCTACAGCACAGACCGGAGAAGCTACTAAACATGTTATCACTCATTTATTACACTGTTTTGCTTTCATGAACCTTCCCAAAATTATTAAAACAGATAATGGGCCCGCTGCTTTTGCAACATTTTGTAATTCATTACAAAATTACCCATATTACAGGCATTCCATATAACCCTCAAGGACAAGGTATTATAGAACGTGCAAATAGATCTTTAAAGCTAACTATTGAAAAAATAAAAATGGGGGAATTGTATAGAACAACGCCACATAACCTTATAAATGATGCTCTGTTTATTTTAAATGTTCTCACTGTTGACAAATTTGGCTGCTCTGCAGGGGGAAGGTTGGTGGCTGAGCCAAGATTGGCCTCTCAATCTCCGGAGGTCCTCTGGAGAGATCCGTTAACCAGCACTTGGAGTGGTCCTGATCCTGTGTTGATTTGGGGACGTGGTCACGTGTGTATCTTTCCCAGATCAGCGCCTGGACCTTGCTGGCTTCCTGAGCGCTTAGTCAAGCAAATAGATGGCTTGCCACAGCTCACCTAGTTCAGAAGATGAAGAAGCTCTGCATCTCTCCCGAAAATTTGACAGTGTTGATTCAGAAAAAGAAGAAGAGGAGACCACTTGCCAGGACGACTCAAAGGAGTGATGTTCCAACTTGGGGACAAATTAAACAACTGGTTTCATGAGCTCAAGAGTCAGTGAAACAACAGAATAATCCTGTTACACCTGTAACTTTTTTTTTGGTTATGTTGGCAACCATTTCATGTGTTCCCTCTGTTAATGCAGCAACTTACTGGGCCTATGTACCTGATCCTCCACTATTACAACCTATATCTTGGTCTGAAGCAGAGTTTCCTGTATTTTACAATGATAACTGTTTATGGGCCTCTTATTGGGAATATAAAACAAATCAATATGTCTGTAAATTATACTAACTGGCTTAGTACACATCCTGTCTGTCTTAGCCCACTGAATCTGGAAACTGGACATGTAAAGGCTATTAGTTATGAGCATACAGATGTTTATGAGGGAACGGATCAATCAATTAGTTTGTCAGGCTCTCCAGGCATCCTTCGTTTTACAGGAACCAACATTACTCTTACATGCCACGCTACCAGCCGACGAGAGGATCTTAAGGATACCATCATTTGGTATAAAATGGGCAAGCTATTAATATTAGAGGTCAAATCTCATACGCCTCACCACTTAGGGATTCCGCTATTACTATAGCCAAGGTTACAGGTGAAGATTCAGGAAATTATTTCTGTATGAAGCGTTTACTTGGAGGACAAGGGATACTTATAGCTGGACATAAGGTTACTATGCTTAACAGAAAATCAAAAAATCAATTTCCTCCCTTTATGACCGTTAACTTTCCTGGATCCACTTTTGAACGTTGCAATGCATCTTGGAATAATAACCAAATATGGTGTACTATAGATTATACCAAGGTGTCAATTCTTATCTCTTCTTTTCCCATCATAGATAGGTTTATCACATTTCAAAAGAACTGGGATATATGGAAACTAGCTCTAACTTATTCCAATACACCTGTTATAACTTGTGTTGCTCCTCCGTATACACTTTTGTTTGGTTCTATTAACATTGGTAATTCTTCCAAAGGAGGATATAATATTAGCTGTGTTAATTGTATTTTTAGCAGTTGTATGTTCCCTTCTGCAGGAACGCAATCTGTGCTTATACTAAAGCAACCCATGTATGTTATGGTGCCTGTACATCTGAGAGAACCTTGGTATGAAGATACTGGAGTACAGGCATGGGTGGAACTCTCTAAAGCCTTGCAGAGAGGAGACACTTTCTTGGGTGGCTAATAGTAAGTTTACTTGCCTTGGCTGCTCTGTCTGCTACCGTGGCTACTGCCGGTCTTGCTCTTTCACAGAGTATTCATCATGCTCACTTTGCTAATCAGTTATCTCAACATAGCAGTCTTGCTTTATCTTTACAAAGTCACATATATTTACAGATTAATAACAAGTTAGATGAATTTAAAAACGCAATTTTGGGGATTGGAGATCAGATGGCAGCATTAAAATTGAGGATGCGTCTAGCTTGTCATGCAAAGTATACATGGATGTGTGTTACTCCTTAAAAGTACAGTGACTGTATTTGGGAATGGGAAAAAGTAAAAATGCATCTGCTGAGTGTTTGGTCAGATAATAATATTAGTCTTGATCTTAAGAAATTAAATGCTGAAATTCAGGATATACAAAATACACATCTTGATGATGTTTCGCCAGAAGATGTAATTCAAACTTTACTGGACCATTTAAAGTGGTTAAATCCTCAGTCTTGGATTACCGGAAGGTTGTCAGGATTTATTACCCTGGCCATAATTTACCTATTATTGATATTAATCTTCTCATGTCTGTTTCGTATCCTCATGCAACAGTATACTACTCTCGGCACTAAACTTCATGGAATTATTTTGCAGCAAAAGTTAAAAAATAAAAAAGGGGGACCTGTGGGAAGCAGTCAGCCTTGAGAGCAGGTAAGGACATGCCAGGCATGCAGCCGCTGCTCGAAGGGACTGTCCCTACTTGTTCCCCTCCTTGTTCCATTCCATGGGAGATAAATCACCAGGGCCCAGAGATCAGAAAGAATGTAAAATGAGACAAGCAAAGCTGTCTTCCCCCTGCACATGCAGGTTATTTTTGATGCTTCTTGGTTTATGGGTTTCCTCCCAGGGAAGTTAACCTTGAGCCGAGACAGTCTGTAGATAATGTAAACCACCATCTGGCAACCTTCCTTTTTCTAGTCTATATAATCTGCAACTGTAGCGCAATAAAATTTGCCTTGCAACCATCAGTTGTCTTGGTCCTTCACCCATTCGTCGGTGCCACTTCAGTTCCTTACCCCTTCCCTTCTGACCCCGGGCGGTGAAATCCTCTTTCTCCGGCTGGTCCGCGGCACACATGAATATATGTTTTTGTCTTGCTGTACTGCACCTGTGCTGTCTAGCAACAGATATTTTGTCTGCTAGTAGTGTTCTAGATTATGTCTTTCCAAAGCGCTGAGGCAGTGCACCTATTCTGTAGTTGCAGCTGATGCCTGAATGTAGCCTAGCTGACAAATTATTGATTAATAAGAACTTGAATTTCTGAAAGATTTGTACTGTTAACCAAAATCTGAGCAAGGAATCTCAAATGTAATTCTTAGCCAGAATTACATGTTAATGAACTATTGAACAGTGTAAATGAAGGAACATCAGTGTAAGGATTTCTTTTAATTTATTTTTTACCTGCTTGAGATATCAGTTAAAGTTTGCCAGCTTGGTTGCAGATGAACGGACGTTTGAAGTTCACCAAACTACTTAATGTGGGATAGGATAATAGACTTCCAGCGCCCTCAAGGCTGTGACCTTGCAGCCATTTTACATAGCACATCCTCCTCCTTTCCCTGGCCCGAAAAGTAGCAGCTCTGTTGAAGCTTTGCATATTGTAACAGGCTTTCGTTTCCAGGTTATATGTCTGTGGAAGACTTAATTCTGAATAGAGATATAGATATTACTGGAAACTAATTGTTTTTTCTATTATACTCTGATTTATCAAAAAAGTAAAACATTTAAATTGTGCTACAGAAATTCAGAAGTTGTCTTGCAATCTTTAAACAATAAATGAATGAGTTGCCCTTAAAAAAAAAAAAGGATTAAGCAGTTAAGCTGTTGGTCCCACATCAGACAAATTATCCTTATACCTCCTGTCAATATTGTTAACAGAGACTGTTATTTTATTAATCCTTATGATCCCATGATTCTTTCTTTCATGTTTCAGGGCACAGCAGGTGAGAGAGTGGATTTGTTAAGCTGGGTGGGTTTATCCTTCTTTTATGCGTTCATTCAATTTTATGTTCATTTACTTATTGTACACACATGGCAATAGAAGCTGCTAAAGCAATCATTGCTATTCTGCAAAACAACAAGGCACAGAAGCAGATGTCTTATTTCTGAGATTTCTCCCCCCAGGATTATTATGATTAAAGATCCTTTCCCCCACTCCCTGGAGAGGATAAGGGGCTGCTTGCTGGAGGTTTTTTAATGACTTGGGGAAAGGCTCAAATATCCCCCCATTATGGTAATCCACCCCAGGGGCAAACCACAGAAGAATATTATGAATTTATTTTATTTTTCTATCCTTGCAAAGGTAATACTCAGCTCATTAGAATATGAAAACTATACTGTCAAATTTCAGAATTACATGGATGAAGAAAATCACCAAAGTGGCATCATATCACGTGTGTTATAATCGTATTTACTATATTGACTATATTAACTATGTTGTGTTAACAATATATTGTATAACTATATATTGAAAAGGCAAAATGCTGTAACTTATTTCAGAGAAAATAATTATATTGGCAAACCCCAAATTGTACATTGTAGACAGGTCCTAGGAAAAGAAGAATTAATTCATAGTGGACAAGAGGTTAGCTTCTGTTTTCAGCCATGTGCTATTTCAAGAATTAAACGTCATGAATAATACAGGATATAAGAGGAAGAGTCTAAAGACGGAAAAGCACATTTTGATTAGGAAAGAGAATTTAAGGCTTGTCTTTTTTTTTTTAAGGAAAACTGCCTTATTACTATGAGATAAGAAAATTGTTTCCTTCTTTTCTTCCTTGCTTTCTTCTTTTTCTTTTTTTTAACCTTTTTAATTTTGGATATTTGACCTCTAAGCTGAGATGACTGAAAATGCCTCCTCTGGGCATCAACCTTTTTGAAAGACTTTTTCCCCCTCCCTAAGGGCTATTTGTCTCTTGGAGGCATTGTCTACATTACTCACCAAGAGGCAAGCATTTGTCCTTGCACTAAATGCTGACATCTCCTGGTAAGAGGGAAGCTGCAAAGTAGAAGAATTGAAGGTCAATATGTTGATAGTGGTCTCAAGAGCATTGATGTACATTTGTGTATTGGGGAAGGGGAGAGAAGCTTGAGAGTGCACCAGTGGGGAGGGGTAAATATTTTGTGATGCTGTCTACCTATGGGCTTATAAAGTTTACAGCTGCATTAGGAGGACAAGCATTACCATTAGCATGAAAAGTAGGGCAGACCTCAGTTGCAAAAGCTTCTAGCCATACACACATAGGGCAATACGTAAACGATACACCTTATTGCATTCACCCATTCACCCTCCCCTGTTCATGCTAATTGGAAATTTCAATCCATTTCAGAGAAGTAACACAACTATCGATCATTTTCCCTGGCACGAATCTTCCTAGAGCTCACGCACTAGCCCATGTGTCTTAGATTTAATATCTGCTCACTAGCTGGATTGAAGCCAAGAGGTGGTTCCCAAAGTTGCTGCACATTAGAATCACCTGGGGAACTCTGAGACCTCCCTGTGCCCAGGCTCCTCCCTAGACCTACTGAATCAAAATCTCTGGGGCTGGGACCCAGACACCAATGTTTTTCTTAAAAGCTCTTTAGGTCATTCAAATGAGCAGCAAAGCTTGAGAAGCAGCCCAATAACGGGAACAAACTTATTTCACACAGATAAAGTGGGGCAATTCATATGTTAAAAGAACATGAATATATGTCCATGCCTCTCTCACGCTTTGTCACAGTTTACCCTTCCCCCTCCCCATATCCTCAAGTCCGTTCTCTAGTAAGTCTGTGTCTTTATTCCTGTTTTACCCCGAGGTTCTTCATGACATTTTTTTTCTTAAATTCCATATATATGTGTTAGCATACGGTATTTGTCTCTCTCTTTCTGACTGACTTCTACACTGTTGGTGGGGATGTAAATTGGTGCAACCACTATGGAAAACACTATGGCAGTTCCTCAAAAAGCTAAAAATAGAGCTACCATGTGATCCAGCAATCTTACTCCTGGGCATATATCTGGACAAAACTATAATTCGAAAACATACATGCACCCCTATGTTCACAGCAGCACTATTTATAATAGCCAAGACATGAAAACAACCTAAATGTCCACTGACAGATGAATGGATAAAGAAGATGTGATATATATAAAATGGAATACTACTCAGCTATAAAAAAGAATGAAATAATGCCATTTGCAGCAACATGGCTGGACCTAGAGACTATTATACTAAATGAAGTAAGTGAGAAGGAGAAAGACAAATACCATATGATATCACTTATATGTGGAATCTAAAATATACAAATGAACTTATCCATGAAACAGAAACAGACTCACAGACATAGCACACAAACTTGTGGTTCCCGAGGGGAAGGGGGAGGTGGGGGAGTGATGGATTGGGAGTTTGGGATTAGCAGAGGTAACCTATTATATATATGATGGATAAACAACAAGGTCCTACTGTATAGTACAGGGAACTATATTCAATGTCCTGTAATTAACCTAATGGAAAAGAATATGAAAAATTGTATATATGTATAACTGAATCACTTTGTTGTACAGCATAAACTAACACAACATTGTATATCAACTATACTTCAGTAAAATAAATTTTTAAAAAAAGGAAAAAAATGAATATATATATATACATATATATATATATTTCTTTTTTTCCTCTTTATTCTGTTTGTGTTTCAAATAGGCTTTTTTTTTTCCTTCTGCAAAAAGCGTTATTGTTTCCATTTGGTCCAAGGCTTGGGAGAGGGCTCCAGGGCGGTTACAAAGCTGCCTAGTAGCTGCAGAGCAGGGCTTCAGGCAGAAGCTCTGATGCCAGAGGGGCTCCTCAGAGGCCGCTGGACTTCAGAGACTCCTGTTTGTGCTCGAGGGTGAGCCTTTCAAAGAGCTACTCGCCCAGCACAGCCTGCGGACCAGCCAGCCTGCGGAGGTTGGGCAGGTGGTCGCCCATCTTCTTGATGAGTTTCACCTGCTCCTCCAGGAAGCGGCTCTCCAGGAAGTCACAGAGGTGGGAGTCTGCGCGGGCGGAACCCAGGGCGCGCAGATCTGATAGTGCCTGGTGCAGGCTCTTCTCCCTAAGAATGGCGGCTTCCACAGCGTCCTGGGTTTTACCCCACTCATCTTGAGAAGGCTTCCGCGCATCCTGGAAGAGGGCGCGGCCACAGCACTGGTTTTGCATTTTCAAGAGACGCTGGGCGCCCTCACACTTCTCCTCAGCCAGTTGGCGAAAAATGTGGCCCGCACTGTCCAGAGTCCCATTGTTGCTGTCGAAATAGAAGCTCAGAGAGAGGTAAGTGTCCCCAGATGCATGTTGAACAGGTGGTGGACGGCGGCCTCCACCTCGATGGAATAATTCTTACGAACCTGGGAACTCGTGGTTGATCAGTGATAAGGAGCTAAGCTCAAAAAACGGTGTTGGCCTGTCCTGGAGGCTGAGGATAGCTGAGTGGCTGATTCCAAAGGTTGCGACAGGAAGAAAGGTTGGAGGGTGGTCGGGGGCTGGAGCAAGGAGCGTCCCTGGGTCTGTTCATTCCAAACACTGTTGAAGCAAAAGACAGAACTGCAGGACTGCCGAGCGCACTGCCTCAAATAGGCTTTGATATAAATGAACAAGAAGTCCAAGCAAGGACAAAACTTACCCTTCCCCCCACCAAAATAGCTGGCGATACTAGAATCTAGACCTGGGAAGGGATTCTTCCATTACTTTCTGAACATTCCAGGCCACTAGAGCAGTGGTTCTCAAAGTATGGTCACCTTGTAACCAAGCAGTACCCTATGGGGCCTTCCTAGGACAGACCCATCCCCCATATCCTCTGCTGTAGTTCCTCTCTGAAGTACTCAGATAATAGTATCTCAGGCATATTTCTTGAGTTTTCAGGTGCTAAAAACCACCACCCAATGGAAGAAATTAACTCCTTGATGATCATGAGCACGTAGCCCCCAGACCTTCTGGCACCTAAGGATGGATAATGTTACCTGCCCTGTGGCCTCCACATCAACCAATCAGAGGATTGTGCACGAGCTGATCACATTCCCTGGGACGTCCCTCCCTCACCTGGCCTTTAAAAATGCTTTGCTGAAATCCTTTGGAGATTTCAGGGTGTTTTGGAACTCGGGCCACCCCCTCTCCTTGCTCGATCCTGCAATAAATCTTTCTCTGCTCCAGACTCCAACCTTTAGGTTTGTTTGGCCTCACTGTGCTTCAGACACATGAACCTGCATTCGGTAACAACCTGACCAGTTTTACCAGCGTCCCCTGATAATGTGTCAGATATTCAAGTTTTAGGGCCCTGTCCCAGCCCTATGGAATCAGCAACTCTGGTGAGGCTCAGTGATCTCTGTTATAACAGGCCCTCCAGATGATTTTCATTCACCTTAAAGTTTGAAAATATCTGCGTTGTCAGCTGGCCAAAGCGTCCACCAGCAGGTGAAGGGGAGTGGTGCCTGGAAAAGATAGGGACCAGCCAAGGCAAGTACAGCAGCATTTGCCGTGGTAGTAATGGAGAATGCCTTTTCTCCACTGGTTGGCACAGACTAGGATCTGGGAGCAGTGGCAGGGTTATTTAGGATGCTTTACATTTCAATGTAGAGGGACCGCTGTCCTGGTTTGCCAGGGACTTCCCCTGTGTGCACTTAAAATCTCATCCTGGCAAACCCCTTAGCCCTGGGTTTGAAAAACGTAGGGAATAACATGAAATTTAGGGAAAACATGATCTAGGTTTTGGGCAAGTCACAAGTGCTAATTAAAGCTAAGCAAGTATGGACAACATCTAGCGTTCTTTAGCCCTTTGCGGGGAGGTAAATCTGATTGGGTGAAAGGACTTATTGTTAAGAGATCTTTGTAGAAACATCCCCTTCTGCTTAGTCCGCTGGTTCTCAGTTCTGGCTAGACATTGGCATCGTCTGAGGAGATTTAAAATGATTTTACTGGTCTACGATGACCAACCGTCAGTGTGAGGGTTTTTAAAAAGTGCTTCAGATGATTCTAATGCACAACCAAATTTAGGTGCCACTGCTTAAGCTTTTGAACCGCTGCTGCATATTTTCACCTCATCTTCCTATGAGAATATCCAAGTGTAGTTGAGGTTTGTTTTTTTTTCTTTTTCTTTTTTTAACTGTCTTATTATAAGATTTACTGTCTTAAATAAGGTTGAATGTACAGAAAATCTTGCTAGTCCATCTGGTATAGCTGGATACTTAAGAATAATATGTTAAGATATATACCATTTAAGTATTGTGACTGGCCTTTTTGAAATTAACATATGCATTGAATTAGTATGTTCTCTTTTGAAGTTGTTATGTTGGGGAGCTATACCTCTAATCTGCCATTGCTAAATATCTGGACACCTCTTATTAGGAATTGCTTTTAGAAATCTTTAGGGATTAAAACCAAGATTGCTGTATTATTTGCACTGGAACCACAAAAACCTCACAGAGTTCCCCCCCCCGCTGTACCTTCTACCCCCATCTCTAACCCTTGGCAACTTCTAATCTGTTCTCCTTCTCCACGGTTTTGTTATTTTAAGAATAATATGTAAACATAATCATGAATTACTTAATCTTCGGAGATCGGCTTTTCAGAATTTTTCCCTCGGCATCATTCCCTTGAAGTTCATTTCAATTTTTGCATATATTAATAATTTGTTCCTTTTTGTTGCTCGGTAGTATTCTATCATAAGATTTTATCACTATTTGTTTCAACATTCATCCACTGAAAGACATTTGGGTAGTTGCCAGTTTTTGGCTATTATAAATAAAACTGCTATGAACATTTATGTGTAAGTTTCTGTGGGAACTTAATTAAGTTTTTGTTTCTTTTGGATAAATGCTCAAGAGTACAATTACTGCGTTGTAGGGTGAATCTACTTTTAGGATTAAAAGAGACTGTCAAGCTGTTGATCAGAGTGGCTAAACCATTTTATTTTCCCACCAGTGATGTGATATAAGTTTTCTATGTACTCGCCAGCATTTGATGTTGTCACTATACTTTAATTTTAGTTATTCTCTGACATCTCATTATGGTCTTAGTTTGCATTTCCCTAATGGCTAATGATGCTGAGCATCTTTTCATGTGCTCCTTTGCCATGTGTATATTCTCTTCCATGAAATGTCTGTTCCTGTCTTCTGCCTATTTTCTAGTTGGATTTTTTTAAGTTGTTTGGAGAGTTCTTTGTATATTATAGATACAAGTCATTTGTCTCATATGGGATTTTCAAATATGTTTTCCTACTGTGTAATTTGAGTTTTCATCCACTTAAAAGGATCTTCTATGAAGCATTTTTAACTCATTTTGATGAGATCCAATTTATCAGTTTTTGCCTTTATTGATCATACTTTTGGTGTCAAGTCTAAGAATTATTCCCCTAGTTCTAGATGCCAAACATTTTCTCCTATTTTTTTTTCTAAAAATGTCCTGCTTTTACATTTAAGATTATGATCCACTTTGATTTAATTTTTGTGTAAGGTGTGGAGGTTAAGGTTCATTTTTTGTTTGTTTGTTTTTGTCGAGGGATGTCCAACTGTTTAGTACCATTTTTTGAAAAGTCTATTCTTCCTTGATAGCTTTTGCACTGCTGTCAAAAACAAGTTATATGTATTTATGTCAGTCTATTTCTGGGTTCTCTATTCCATTCCATTGATCTATGTATCTACACTCCATCATTACTGCAAAATCTTGAAATTGGTAGATTAATTCCTCCATTTTCTTCTTCCTTTGCAAGTTGTTTTAGCTATTCTTCAGCCTCTTCTTACCATATAAATCTTAGAATAAGCTTGTCTAGATCCACAAAAACCTTGAGGGCATTTTAAGAGTAATTGTGTTAATAAGCCTCTTAACTTGGGGAGAATTGACATCTTTATCATGTTGTGTTTTCTAATCCATGAACAAGGTATGTCTCCCTATTTGTTTGGGACTTAAAAATTTTTCTTCATCAGCATTTTGTAATTTTCAGTCCAGAGGTCCTATAAATGTCTTATTGGGCTTATATTTAAGTATTTATTTAGGTCAGTTGTAAATGGCATCACATAGTTTTATTTAAGCTTCTACACATTTGTTATTAATATATAATTTGATAAAATTGTGGTGATCTTGTACTCTAAATCATTTACAAACTAATATTATTTCTCAAGCTTTTTGTGGATTCCTTGGTATTTTCTCCATTTAGATTATCATCTCATCTTCAGATACAGACAGTTTTACTTTTCCTTATTCAGTGTAATAGGATATATTACTATTCAACATTCAGTAGGACATGTTCCTTCCTATGCAACGTAGAAGGAATAGTCCTTTTATCTTTTAAATAAACTTTTTAAAAATTTAACTTTTAAATTTATGTATTTATTTATTTTTGCTTTATTTTCTTACTAGAACCTCCAGTAATATATTTAATAAAAGTGGTGAGAGCAGATATCGGTGCCTTGTTTCTGATCTTACAGAGAAAGCATCCAGTCTTTCACAGTTAAATATAATGTCGGTATAGGTTGTTTGTAGATCATCTTTATGTGTTTCAGTATGTTCCTTTTCTATTCCTAGTTTGCTTGGAGTTTTTTTTCTTCTTTTTTTAAAATCATGAATGGGATTGGATTTTGTCAGATGCTTTCTCTGCATTAATGGATAGGATCACATGACTTTTCCCCCTTAATCTATTGGATATGGTGGATTACACTGTTTAATTTTCAAATATTTAACCAACTTTGCATAACTGGAATAAATCCCACTTGGTCATGGTATATTATTCTTTTCGTATATTTCTGGATTTAATTTGCTAATATTTGGCTGAGGGTTTTTCAGCCAATTTCATAAAAAATATTGGTCTGTAGGTTTCTTCTTTCTATACTATCCCTGTCTAGTTTTGGTATCAAGGTAATACTGGCTTCATAAAATTAATTAGAAACTGTTCCCTCTACTTGTATTTCTTATCAAATCATGTAAAATTGGTGTTAATTCTTTAAGTCTTGGGTAAAAGTGAAACATCTAAGCCTGAACATTTCTTTTGGGAGTTTTTAAATGAAAAACCAGTATTTCTAATGGTTACAGGAAAATTGAGATTATCTATTTCATCTTGGCTGAGTTTTGGTAGTTTTGGGTGTAGAAACATTGGCCCATTTCATCTACATTTTTGAATTTCTAGTGTAGACTTGTTCATAGTAACTTGTCCCTCATTAACCTGCAGGATATGTCATGGTATCCCTGGTTGCATTTCTGATATCTGTGATTTGTGCCATCTCTCTGTTTATCTTTATCAGTCTTTCTAGATCTTTATTGGTTAGATTGTTTATTTCAAAGAACCAGCCTTTTGTTTCATTGATTTCCCCCGCTATTTTCCTGTTTTCAGTTTCATGGATTTCTGTTTCATCTTTATTATTTCCTTCTTTCTGCTTGTTTAGTGTTTTTTCCTCTTCCTTTTTTACTATTTTAATATAGAAAATTAGATTATTGCTTTGAAACATTTTCTTTCCCAATTTAGTGCTATAAACTTCCCTTTCAGCATTGCTTTCACTTCATTCCGCAAACTTTGATCTGTTATATCTCCATTTTCTTTTATTCTATGCATTTAAAAATTTTTTCCTTGATGCTGTCTTTTTTACCCATGAGTTATTTGGAAGTGTGATGTTTAGTTTTCATGTGATTGAAGATTTTCCTGTTGTCTTTCTCTTATTGATTTCTAGTCTGATTCCATTATGGCTAGAGAACATACTCTCTATGATTTTAATTCTTTTAAATCTGCTAATGTTTTTTTATCGCCCAGTATATGGTATATGAGTGAATGTTCCATGGACACTTGAATATGTATTCTGCTCTTACTGAGTGTGTTCTTTAAATGTCAGTTATATTCCTGTTGATTGATGATGTTTTCAGTTCTTCCATATCCTTGCTGATTTTTCTCTCTGGTAGTTGTATAAATTGCTGTGTTGAAGTCTCAAATAATAATTGTGGATTTAAAACTTTCTCCTTTTACCTTTTTCAGTGTTTGCTTCATGCATTTTGAAGTTCTGTTGTTTGGTGCACACACATTTAGTATCACTAGGTCATCTAGGTGGATTATTCCTGTTATCTTTATGTAATGACCCTCTTTGCCCCTAATAATTTCCTTTGCTCTGAAGTCTACTTTATCTGATAGTAATATAGCCATTCCTGCTTTTTCTGATTAATGTTCACATGATATATCATTTTCATCCTTCTACTTTGAACTACCTATATCATGATGTTTAAAGTAAGCTTCTTATAGACAGTATATAGTTGGATCATGCTTGCGATTTTTTAATCTACTCTTCCAATCTCTATCTTTGACTTGGTTATTTAGATCATTTACCGTTAATGTAATTATTGCCATGTCAAAGATTTGGTCTACCATGTTATTTTTTGTTTTGTCTTTTACCTTAGTTTCTCAATCCTGTGTTTCCCTTATTTTTCCTTCTTGTGGGTTACTTAAACATTTTTTAATAAGTCCATTTTAATTTAATTCATTTATAATCATTTGTGTATACTGTTTGTATAGTTTTCTTAGTGGTTGCTTTTGGCATTACAGTATACATATGTAACTTATCATAGCCTACTGGAATCAGTGTTTCATTACTTCAAGTGAAGTTTCAAAATTTTACTTCCATTTAGGTCTCTTAATATTCCCCAGTTTTAAAGTATGATTTTCTGTAGTATTTCCTTTCTCTACATTGAGAACCCCATCAGATGGTGTCATCATTTTTGCTTTGACCATCATATAGAATTTAAGAAACTCATGAGGCTAATCATAGTCTCTTATATTTACCCCATTTGTTTTCACGCATTCCATTGTTCCCCTTTTCTTTCTGAAGTTCCCAGTCTTCTGTTATTGTTTATGTTTTCATAACAGTAGGTGATATCTTGGATTTCCAGTGCAACTGGATATGAGTTTCAGGAAACACTGAGCCTGGCTCACTTAATGCTACTGAGTTGGAGGGTTTGTATATGTTGGGCCTGTTGGCACAGCAGATGCTAGCAGATTAGACTAATGTTGATGGGACTAGTGCCACAGGAGGATGGGTTCCCATTCAGGCTATGCTGCTGCTACAGTAGATCAAGTCCCCCTCTACCCCAAGTGTGGGGCAGTGACCTGCTGCTGTCACTGCTTTGTATTAGGCTCCTTTTGCCTCAGGTGTGTGGTGGGATCCCTTGGAAGCTGCTGCTGCTGCTGTCAATCACAAGGTTAAATTCATTTCAGAAATACTTAAGTATAAATATATAGCCTGGCTCTTGTAGGACCTCTGTATTTTTTTTATTGCTTTCATACAAATTATCCCAAATTTAGTGACTCAAAACAACGTAAATTTATTACCTTACAAGTCTGACTTTGGTCTCAATTGAGTAAAAGTGTTTGCAGGATCGACAGATGAATGGATAAAGATGTGGCACATATATACAATGGAATATTACTCAGCCATAAAAAGAAATGAAATTGTGTTATTTGTAGTGAGGTGGATTGACCTAGAGACTGTCATACAGAGTGAAGTAAGTCAGAAAGAGAAAAACAAATACCATATGCTAACACATATATATGGAATCTAAAAAAACAAGAAAAAATGGTTATGAAGAACCTAGGGGCAGGGCAGGAATAAAGACGCAGCCATAGAGAGTGGACTTGAGGACACAGGGACGGGGAAGGGTAATCTGGGATGAAATGAGAGAGTATATACACTACCAAATGTAAAAGAGCTAGCTAGTGGGAAGCAGCCACAAAGCACAGGGAGATCAGCTCTGTGCTTTGTGTCCACCTAGATGTGTGGGATAGGGAAGGGAGGGTGGTAGGCAGATGCAAGAGGGAGGAGATATGGGGATATATGTATATGTATAGCTGATTCACTTTGTTATGAAGCAGAAACTAACACACCATTGTAAAGCAATTATACTCCAATAAAGATGGTTAAAAAAGAAAAAAAAGTGTTGGCAGAGCTACATTCTTTTCTGGAGGCTCTTAGGGGTGTTTCTATTCCCTGGACTTTATCCGCTTCCAGCGGTCACTTGTAGTCCTTGACTCAGAGTCCCCTTTCTCCACCTACAAACCCCAAAATGTTGCATCTCTCTGATTCTGCTTCTATTAGGACATCTCTCTCTTTCTCTTTCTACAGTTGGGAATGGTTTTCTGCTTTTAAGGACTCATGCAATTAGATTTGTTCCATGAGGTAATCCAGGATAATCTTTCTATCTCAAGGCCTATAACTTCAGTCATATCTGCAAAGTCCTCTTTACCATGTAAGGTAACATATTATTGGGTTCTAGGGATTAGGGTGAGGGCATTTTTAGGAGCCATTATGCTGCCTACCACACCCTTAACAAGTGACCTTGAGAAAATTACTGAGACTTTAAAGCCTTACTTTCCTCAAACATAAAATGGAAAGAAAGATAACTAGTTAATATCATGAAACTGAAACAGTATATATGAAATCAACTAGTTCAAAAAATAAGATTTCTTCTTTTTATGATTGGCATGATTCTCAGAGTTCAGTTACTTGAAGAGTTACTTTTTTTTAAACAGAACTAAGGCATTTCAGGGTTCAGGTGCTGTAAGATTGTCTGAATTATCTGAGTAACAATTAGCTAAGCACAGGTGTAAAGCATTTGATTTACTCCCTGGTGTCCTTTATCTTCTCATCCCACTAAATCCATATCCCTTGTCTAGCTCCAGCCAGTAGAGTCAGAGCTTGTTTTACTGTTTAACTAAAGTTCAATTTAAATTTGCTCTACATCTCCAGATTCTCAGCCCTGGTTGCATATTATAATCACCTGGGGAGATTTCAAGACCTACTTGATGCCAGAGTTTTACCTATCATGGATATTTGAAGAGGGACCTGGAATGAAATGCTCTAGCTTATGGTTTGGGGAGCCAAATCATAGTCTATACTGAGCCAAATCATTTGCGAGATCACCTCTAAAAAGCAATTTATCTGTGGTGACTGATGCTCTTCCTTTGTCAGTATGCTTGTCCCTCTTTGGGGGAAAAGAAGAAGGGGAAAAAACCCCCAGCGGTTGGGCTCCCTGAATTATAACCTGATGCTGTGGAATTAGTGTTGGCTCAGAGCGCACATCTTCGGATACCCATTCTCTCTCCTGCTTCCTTGCATGAGCTTATATCCTTGGGCAGTTTTTCATCCACCACCCTCTTTTGCTTCTAATCTTAGCATGTAAAGTCTCCCCTTAATGAAAAAGCATTTCATGAGACTTACTGGGAGCATAGGTCTGTTCCAGACCTATCCTATGTTAGCTAAAGCACATATAAGTGATGTATTTTTGGCATTCATCCTTGTGGGTTGGAGAGAGAAGACAGAATTTTATCCTTTAGGTGTCATATGACTGGGCAAATGGGCTCATTCCCTCTACTGCCTACCATGTAAAATACTGAGGGCGTTACCTCTAGAAGGTATGTTCTAGGTATCAAAATAGTTCAGATAAGTCATATTTCTCAGTAACAGGTGACAAAACTATGGCTTAGGTGGTGAATTTTCCATGTCAATTTGTCTGGGCCACCATGCCCAGTTATTTGGGCAAATATTATTCTAGATATTTCTGTGATGGTGTTTTTGTGTTTTTTTTAATTTTCATGTTTTATTTATTTATAATTTTTGGCTGCATTGGGTCTTCGTTGCTGCACGTGGGCTTTCTCTATTTGTAGCAAGCGAGGGCAACTCTTTGTTGTGGTGTGCGGGCTTCTCATTGCGGTGGCTTCTCTTGTTGCAGAGCATGGGCTCTAGGTGCACGGGCTCAGTAGCTGTGGTGCATGGGCTTAGTTGCTCCACGGCATGTGAGATCTTCCCAGACCAGGGCTCAAACCCGTGTCCCCTGCATTGGCAGGCGGATTCTTAACCACTGTGCCACCAGGGTAGTCCCTGTGATGGTGTTTTTGGATGAAATTCATAATTAAATTTGTGGTGGACTTTGAGTAAAGCAGGTTATCCTCCATAATATGCATGGGCCTCATCCAATCAGGTGAAGCTCTTAATAAAACAAAGACTGACCTCCCTGTCGCAAAAAGGAATTCTACCAGAAGACTTACAGAAATTGAACTGCAACTCTTCCGAGAGTCTCTAGAAGCCTAACCTGCAGATTTTGAATTTACCAAGCCTCTATTATTGTGAACCAATTGTTTAAAATCTCTCTCTCTTTCTCTGTCTTTATATAGATATGGATATAGATCTAGATATCAATATCGATATCTAGATCTATATCTGTCAGTATATATGGGCACATTGTATACACATGCTGTTGGTTCTGTTTTTCTGGAGAACCTTGACTAATACAGTGGGCCATACAAATAAAAGGACGAACCCAAGTTCACCCAGGTAGAAAGTAGTACAATGAGAACTGGAACTTAAGGCCTCATGACTCATTCAGCTGTGAACACTGACCCAGAACTGGGGTCCGCACACTCTGGCCCACTGATCAGATCTCGCTTGACTCCTGGTTTTGTACATAACGTTTGGCTTGAACACAGCCGCATCCATTCATTAATGTATTGTGCATGGCTGTTTCTGTGCTACAGCAGCAGATGGGCAGTTGCAATGGAGACGTATGGTACAGAAAATCCAAAATATTTACTATCTGACCCTTTACAAAAAAGATCTGCTGACCCCTGCTCTAGGATGCCATCTGATTTCTGATAGCACCGAGTAGAATAATTCATGCACATTGGGATAGATTGTTAATCTCATGTCCTCCTTAGGTCAAAGATCTCTTAAATGCTCACCCTAGGAATAGCCAGCTTGGGGAGCACTGTCTGAGGATGAAGAAATATTTCTTGCTAGGTCTTTCCAATCCACACTGCTCCCTGACTATGGTTCTTAAAACCTATTTTTTTGGTAAATTTTTATTGGAGTATAGTTGATTTACAGTGTTGTGTTAGTTTCAGGTGTAGAGCAAAGTGAATCAGTTATACATGTACATATATCCACTTTTTTTTTGTTCTTTTTTCAGTACGCGGGCCTCTCACTGTTGTGGCCTTTCCCGTTGTGGAGCACAGGCTCCAGACGCGCAGGCTCAGCGGCCATGGCTCACGGGCCCAGCCACTCCGCGGTATGTGGGATCTTCGCGGACCGGGGCACGAACCCATGTCCCCTGCATCAGCAGGCAGACTCTCAACCACTGTGCCACCAGGGAAGCCCCACTTTTATTTTTTTTTTAGAGTCTTTTCCAAATAGCCCATTACAGAGTACTGAATGGAGTTCCCTGGGCTAATAAGAAGAGCAGGTTCTTACTAGTTATCTATTTCATGTATAGTAGTGTGTATATTTCAGTCCCAATCTCCCAATTTAGCCTCCCTGCCACAGTCCCCTGGTAACCCTAAGTTTGTTTTCTACATCCGTGCCTCTGCTTCTAAAACCTGTCTATTTTAACCAACTACCACTCATTGCTTACTGTCTCTGGCTTCATGTACTTGATAATAAATCTACTTCTTGTTCTATCCTGGATGACATGTTCCAAGGACTGAGATAATATCTTTTCTACATAATTTGTCCTTGATATTGTCTATCTTGGGGTCTTCATCTATGTCCCAAAGAAGACAGTCACTCTGTCTTCTAGTACTACTACTAATACCACATTTTATGGCATGAATTTGACCCAATGCACTGAACTATCCCTTTAGAAGCTGTACGCAACCTGTCACTGGGTTTTAGCACAGGGGTAGAACTCAGATTAGTGATCATATATAAACAAATCTACTTGACCAGAAACTTTTTGTCTCACCATTTATTACACAAGTAACTTCTGTCTTTGCATCTATGATGTAAATATTTTTAATTTCCTAAATTATCTGAAAAATTATTTAGAGCTTCCGTTTCAGTAGGCATTGGAATTGCTGTGTTATGACTATTTCATTATTTTATTTCCAAATGTTAAATTAGGCTTCAAGCTTTGGCCAAGAGTAGACAGGAAAGGGTTTCAAAGAAATGAAGAGTGGGAAAGACTTCTGATGCAAGGGAGACTTAATAAAGATTTGATTTTGAATCAATAATTTATAATAAAGGTTTGAGTTTGAATCAATAATTTATGTCATTGCAAAATAGCTCCCTGGTAAAATTCCATTCTTTAGTAATCATTAAGTACAGAAATTAACAATCAAAATATGCAGTGATCTTCTTCATTTTCTAAAAACAAACCTATATCTAGATGAGAGGAGAATTCATCTCATAACTCAGGCTCTGGACTTACGACTCCAAGTCCTGTCTTCTTTCAACCATACCTGCTAAGTTTCTGTCTAACTTCTTGAGCATGAGGTAATGCCGTCAGCTTTCATCCCCTTCCTCAGTATATAGCTTGGTAAGTATGAATAAGGGATTTAAAACTTGAGAACCTGGGTTCAAATCTTGACTCTAAAAATTTACTTGTTGAGTACTCTTGAGCATGTTATCTGTTTTTGCCTCAGTTTTCTCATCTATAAAATAGAGATACCATTACTTCTCTCAGAGAGTTGCTATGAGGGTGAAAGAGAAAATTCATACAATGCAAGAATTTATCAGTTCTTGGAACACATAAGTACCGAAAAATAATGTTAGCCTTTATCAAAGGCCCCCTCATTTTATGGATAATATAGATTAGTTTATATAGGTCTAATATTTACATATACATAAACATTTTGTACCTATGTGTGTGTATACGTTCTTCTTAGAAATTGAGCAGTCAACATTCACATCTAAAAATCTGTGCTCTGTAAAATGTAGATCTCCTGTGTACAGACACAGTGCTATAGTTATCTATTGCTACATAATAAAGAAGTCCAAACTTAGTGGTGAAATAAACAAAAATTTTAATATGTGCCCAGATTTTGTGGGTCAGCAATTCAAACAGTACACAGAGGAGATGGCTTGTCTCTACTCCATGACTGATGTCTGGAACCTCAGCTCATGAGGATTCAGATGGCTGGGGCTGGAATCATCTAGATAATTTTAATTCACACGTCTGGCCCTTGAAGACTGGGCCCAAAAAGGACTGTTGACTGGAGTGCCTATAGATGGCTGCCCAGGTGGCTTGGACTTCTCATAACGTGGTAGTTAGGATTCAAGATAGAGTATTCCAAGAGAATGAGTGTCCAGGGTTGAAGCATTCCACGAGAATCATGCAAAAGCTGCATGACCTTTTATGACCTAGTCTTAGATGTTACATAGCATCACTTTCATTATATACTATTGCAGGTGTTGGAGACCTTTTTCCATAAAGTGTCAGACAGTCAATATTTTAGGCTTTACAAGCCATAGTCTCTTTTGCAACTACTTAGCTCTGCTGCTGTGATGTGAAAACAGACACAAACAATACATATACTAAGGAACATGGGTGTGTTCCAATAAAGCTTCATTTATAAAAGCTGGTACAGGCCTAGACTTGGCCCACCAGCCATAATTTACTGACCCCTGCTCTATTGTTTGAAGCCATGGAAAGCCTGCCTAAATTCAAGGGAAAATGCCCACATCTGGATGCGAAGAATGGCAATGAATCTGAGACCCTGTATTAAAACCACTACATATGGGATATTTATAAGAGGATCTGTCTGCATACCTTGTTTCTCCCATGTATGGTGGATATGAGGTATTGGGACATCTTACATCTCTGTAAGCCTGGGTCATGGTCAAAGTTGGAATCTGAACTCAATGACCTTGATTTCTGGAATAACTGGTAACTCTAATTATGATTTGCTTACACTCCTTACCCCAATAAATATACCACAAAAGATAGATTTCAAGTAAACAATTGCTTTATGGCAGATTTTTATTAAGTCTCTATTGACTGAATTATTCCATTTTGGTTGGAAAGCATGAGTTTTGTTTCTTTCCTAAAGAGATCTGCAACTTTTCAGATGTGGCATTTCATTCTACTGAGAGGATGATGTAGGTTTTTATAAACGGAAAAAGCAGGGCAGGCTGAGTTCACTCAGATCGTACTAATGCTTACAGGAATAACCAAAACTGGAACACAGGGTTCCAGGTTTTCCTATCCTGTGCTCTTTCCTGTAGGTGCCATTGTCTGCTGGGTCTGGCAGTAATAATTTCTGACCTTTACCTCTCTACGCTATTGTGTAGTGGTTTTGGGTTTTGTTAACTTTCCTATGAGTTTGTACTAAATTGTGTCCATAAAGTAGGCTGAATTCCTCAGGGAAGGATGATAGCTGTTACTGTGTTATTACTGCAAATGTTGTGTTGGTTACCTTTTTTTCTTTTCTTTTGTCCAGTTGTATCCTGAACTTAAAAGTTATATTATCCAAAATGAAAGATGTGCATCTGGTAGAAAAGACTAATTTAAGGGATGAAAATTCCTGATGATTGCTTCAGTCAACCCTTAATACACACCGAGCTTCATTAGTAAATAGACAACTCTCAGACCATTCCCTTGCAAGAGGTCGCATAATCAGCCTTTGTGTTGATTTCGCATTCTGTGACAGAACAAATTAGAATAATTAGCTGGTAGAGGAAAGCACAAAGAACTTTCTTCTGTGTTTGTGATGCATCCCGTAATAAGGGTTGAAAATGAGACTGGAGGTAAGAACGTGAAACTCAAAAGAGCAAAGGAGAGGGGATATTGTTTCTTTGAAAATAGTCTTTCAGTGTTGGCCCAGAAGAAATATGAAGCTGAGGAAATTTTTTTTTTAAATGATGATTTTTGTGTTAATGATATGAGCGCAGAATTAGTAAGAATCAGGAAGCAAGCATCCTTTTCCACCAAGGACTTGGGAGCAAATGAAACCATAAATACTCCCCGCTCTTGGAAACCCTTTTGGAGGAGTAATCAGAGAAGGGTAAAGGCAAAGCCTCAGGGCAGAGGTGTTCAGAGCAAAGGGATAGGAGGACAACAAAAGGAGAGTGGATATGTTTAGAGCTGTCATTTTGAAATTTACCTGCTTCAGATTCAGTGCTGCTTTGCTTCTGTGTTGGTCCAGTGGAAATCCTCAAAGCAGGAGCAGCCGTATTTTAAAATAATAAGGTTAGAGCAAGTGACTTTAATCCAGGTCTCTTTAGCTCAAGAGCACAGAGGAGAGTATGAGGAAAGAGTGAGGCCACAAGGAATTGTTCACTGGATAATTTTCCCCAAACCTCACTAACTGGGAGAAACTGACCACTGGATTATGTGCCTTGAAGGAAAGCAAAAATGTTGAAAGCAAGGAGTGTGGAGCTTATTTAGAAAGCAAGCTGTATCATTTGGTCACCTGCTGATGATAATAGCATTGGCTGAGACCTGACCGTTTACAATGAAGGCACTTCTGTAGGTAATAATTTCCAGGAGGGCCCGAACTGAGTATGTCTGTTTCAGCATTTAGCATGGTCTAGCATCTGAGAGGCCGGTACATTATTGGCATATAGTAGACTTAAAAATGAATACTTGTGGATTATCTGAACGAGTGGATGTGTGTGATTCATATCCTATTTGCAGGTCCTGTGCCCTACAGTGGATTTTCAGTGTCAGGTTGTGAAAGTATTTATGACGGGGATTGGCATTGTTCCCTATCTAATGGATAAAGATTACACATGAAAGGACTTTACACTGACATCCCAACAGCCTCATAGGAATTACTTAACAAAAAAATAAAATTGGATTCTGTATAATTTCTGATTTGTAAGCTGGCCAGAACACTGGTATTTCAGCCAGTCCTCTGGTAGTTCCGATGACGTCCCCATGATCACCCAGGCATAATCAGAATGGCTTTAGGATTTGGGAGCCAAAGTGTTCCTCAGTATTTACTGCTTTGCTAGTGCATTTAAGAAAATGGACTATTGAAAAAATAGCTTCAGACACAATATGGCATTTTATGATTTAGCATGAAATCTGAGAAATATAGAGGTTATCTGAAGCCTGCAATGGTAACGTTCCCTCTGCTATTGAAGTTATTGTCTTTAAACAAGATTCTACATCACTAATGCTATATATATATATATATATATATATATATATATATATATACACACACATATTTTTTATGATATTCAGGTTAATTTCCTATTCTCTCTAAGGAAGTAATTGGTTGGTGGGTATGAGAGATGGTGTGGCTTCCAAAGGTGAAAAGTATTATTTTGTTGTAATTTCCAGCTACCTAAGGATGGGAGAGGCCCAGGACACTGCAGTCAGTATATTATGTGGAGCAGGTTATATTGTGGTTTATTTATGAACTTTTACATGTTTATTTTCTATGCAAGTTTGTGTGCTCCTTTTTGAGTTTTGGTAGATAAGTGTTTTGTAACTTTGGAATACTTGGAGTTATATATATAACATATATATATATATATTTTAATGTAGTAGTTAAAGCCGTGGAGAGTGTACTAGTCTACCTAGGTTCAAATTCTGGCTGTACCCTATGACTTCCCTGTGGCTTCCTCTGCTCACCTATTAAAAAGGAGGATAATAAGACTGCTGTGGTGAGTTATATACTAAGCACTATTTAAGCATTTGCTATAATGATTATGTATACTCGAAGGCAAGGAACTTGCCCCTTGATCGTCTCTGTATTCCTAGTGCTTAAGAATTCCTAGTGCTTTCCTAGTGCATTGTCTTAGGATAGAGATAGCTCAGTATAGTTCTTCTCACTATAAAGTACTGTTACATTGAAAGTCTTTGCTTGTGTACTAATAATCTATGACATATCTGCGGAGGACAAGGAAAGGAATGGTTTTAAAAGTGCAATGGATAACAAAATATTGTATGATGTAATGCCTTTATTATGTAATTATAAAACTAACAAATGATCATGGTAGAAAATTTGAAAAACTCCTAGACAAAAGAGAGATCAACAAAATTTGGAGTAACTTTCAGAGTGTAGAGTTGTCCATGAATATTAGTGCTTTCATATTTTCCAGGACTTTCAGTAGACTCTGCTTCTTAAGAGTCTATTCATGATATTTTACTTTAATGATGTTTTCATCATGGGGACACACACACACACAGAAATCTGTTAAAAAAAGATAGACATGTAAATCACTGATGTTTCAGATAGCCACATGAAATAAAGTGAGAAAGGTCAACAAGCTGAAAGAATGTGGAGTAGCATCTCCTTAATTGCTTACATAACTCTGATAATTACCTCTTTGTGGATAAAGTAATTAATGGGGAATCTAATTCAAGAAAAAGATATGAACTGCAAGCCTTCTCGAAGCCAAGTATTGCTTTCCACAAAAGGTTACTTTCCACGGCCATTCTTCCTTATTACCAGACAGGGAAAGTGTATTGTATGGCAAAGGATCTTCCTGAAGGAGGGTGCTTCCCACACTGATTGTCATAAATGACTTCGGAATGACTGTTGCTGTATTACCAAAATCCTAAACTAGGATATTTTTGACAAATGCGGTCCTTAGTTAATTGTTAGAACTACAAACTGTCAGATGGCTCTGAAATAACAATTGTCTGGCTATTCTTCAGGGTGATCACAATATGGTAATGACCTTGAGGTATCACTAAAAAGCAGGAAGGTGTGAGTCTTCCTTTGGTTCCAGAGTGAAATGCGAGTTGGAGTTGGAAAAGAGGCCCACAACCAAGTGATAGAGAAGGAAATGTGAGGTCATTGGTGAAAAACCAGGTTGAAGTTAAGGTGAAGAGGCATGAGGAAATGGGCAACTGTTACAGTATTACAAAGATCATCAAGAAGCATATCCATGAATGTGGTTTGTATTGCAATCTGCTGAAAAAGAGACAAATATCCTGGCCTGGCCTTCATGGAGATTATATTTTATTGATTCTGATAATAGATTATTGTTGAAAAGGGCCTCCTATAAATTATAACCATGGAAAGGCAGCAAGATAATTTATTTTTCTTTATGTATGTGTTTCTCATTCCTACTCACTTCTCTCTTAGGGGAAGAGAAAATCACAAAAAGCAAAAATGTCAATTCTCAGCTATTCATTTTCAAAATAATTTTTTTTCCAAATTCCAGTGGAGGCAATAGGTTAAGATTTGTAAGCCTCAAAAAGCTAGATTTTTACAAAGTGTAGCCAAATTTTATTACATAAATAATAGCTTTGGAAAGAATATGTGGTGATGCAAAGTTGGAAAAAGATGGTTTTTCTTCCGTGAATGGCTTCACTGTGTTGGGAGAAGAGGCACAGAAGAAATCAAAGTAATTAAACATGGGGTGAGTTTTCCTGATAGGGGACTCTAGTGCTTTAAAATAGACTAGATAATCCTAGGGATAATCTGAGGGTAGAAAAGACCAATGCTTCATTTCCAATCTGGTACCCTGGAAGAAAACAGTGTATTTCCTTTGAGGTCTTGAGAGGTTTTTCTTCTGCTTTGTTTTGGTTTTGGTTCATTTTGTAATCAACCTTATTAAGGTATCATTTACATACAATAAAATGCAGACATTTTTAGTCAACGGTTCAGTGACTTTTAATTAATGTATACATTTGTATAACTACCACCCCCATAAAGATAGATAACAATTCTAAAACCCTAGAAAGTTTCCTCCTAGGCTTTTGCAAAAGTATCCCCATCTCCCACCCCAAGGCCACCACGGATCTGTTTTTTATCTTTAGAGATGACTTTTGCCCAGTTTACAATTTCATGTAAGTTGAATAATACAGTGGGTGCCCTTTTGATCTGGCTTCACTTGCTCAGCATATGGTTTTTGAGATTCATTCATGTTGGGATGTTTTAAACCAGGACTTTAGCCTGGGTGGCTGATGTTGTCTGAAGGCACCTATAGGTACATCTGAGTCTCTGGTATTGTCACTGTCTGTTCTTGGCTCAGTATTTTCAACTTTACTAAGAAGCACAAGGTTGAAGTAAGGAAGATCATTGTCAGTATAATGGAGGTGAAGTGGGTTCTGTTATATAATATTCTCAGCATAAACTGATCTGCTTGGAATCATTGTGTTGATAATGGACAAGGATACTCTTCCTCCAAAAACCTTGATACTATAAAACTTCTAAAGGACGCTGTCCTAGGACTCTTTTAGTTTTCATGTTTTGGGAAACATTTCTGGAAAAATCAAATGCTCGCAACCTGAAAGAAGCAATTATTCACCTGAAAGCTGACTCTGCTTAAGTTGAGTTGTCCGACCTTTACATGCTAATAGAACCCAAATAGCCTTGTAAAACAATGCTCTCTTATTGGATATAAGCATATAGATTAAGATGGACGTGTATATGCAGTAAAGTGAAAAAACAGAGAATCTTTGAGTTTCCCTTGCTGGGTTTTTAAATTTTTTCATTTAAGTTTCTATAGCATATGCTAATAATTCAGGGTAACCTCAGGTTAGTTTTAGGTCCACTCTTTACATAAATGTTGAAGTACTCCATACCCACCTTTTTTCTACCTTCCTTCTTTTGTCTTCCATCTTTCCTTTGTAACTTCTTATAATCCATTATACTTAATCCTGCATTTGCTGAGGTGGCAATTAGTGTAGGAAAATACTGTGAAATTTTGCTGTTCAGAATGCATGTTGACCAAATTCTATATTGAGAAAAGGTCTGGATTTACCCAGAGTAACCCTTTCTCAGCGTCTTTGAATAAAGGGCATAGAAAGTGGGCTATATATAGTATCCTGACAGGTATGTAGAATTCATAGCAATTGCCCTAAAGAGCTTACCTAGCGTAGATGCATATGAATGCATTTAATGATTGTTTTATTGGCAGCAGTGCCAACATACGCAGTCTGTTTGGTTTTATATCATTCTCATTACCTGCTGTTTACCACTGTATACATTGCTAATGGCGTGGTTTCTATGGCTTGTGAATTTCACGGCCAAATAATATGTAATCTATTGCACACTTTAGTGTAGAAGATGGAGACTCCATAACTTTTCGTGTGCTCTTTGCCCCTCTGGAATGTATTACACTGAGATCAGTCAAAGTAATAAATTTATTTCAAATGTGCGTGATAGCTAAACATCAATTAGGACTGATGGGCAATATTTCTGCTTCCAGCAACATAACAGTGTTTAAAGACTAAGTCATTGAATGTGGAGTTACTGAACATGGGACTCAGTTCACTGGGATCCCTTCTTAGAAAAATAAAGCAAAACTTGAATTGGATTTGTGTGGCTTATTCAAGTAGTAACTAATCAGCTACATCTTGGTGAACTTAATTTGTCATAATCGTTTGGTATTTATTAACTCTCTTCCCCTTCTTCCCCCGACTCTCACGAGAATGGATCATGAGTATCTTAAAACATACTAAGTCATCTTCCATCCCTGTTAATCAAACTACAAAAGCACATTTTCCTTATCCAATGCAACTTACTGTCTTTTAGAGTAGATGTGCTTTTTTTTTTTTTTTTTTTTTGCTCTACGCGGGCCTCTCACTGTCGTGGCCTCTTCCGTTGCGGAGCACAGGCTCCGGACGCGCAGGCCCAGTGGCCATGGCTCACGGGCCCAGCCGCTCCGCGGCATGTGGTATCTTCCCGGACCGGGGCACAAACCCGTGTCCCCTGCATGGGCAGGCGGACTCTCAACCACTGCGCCACCAGGGAAGCCCAGAGTAGCTGTGCTTTTAATTCTCTACAAAATTAAAACCAGCAAAGAGAAACATTTTCAAGGAGCCACCACATTGTAGCGCTTTAGAAAGAAGATTTTAGAATTAAGGGCAACTGTATCATTTTATAGCTAAAGGACCTGAGGCCTAAAGAGGGAAGTTAACCATCCAGGTTAGGGAAAGGGGTGGAAGATCACGTTTCCAGCTGAGAAAGAGTCTAGAGGGACTCAATCTGAGCAGGTCAAAAACTGAAAGGAGGCCACGAATGTTCTGGGAAGGCTGGCATCTGGCCTCAAGTGTGGGATTCAGACAGGGAGTGGACCCGGGGGGAACTGAGCTTCTGCAGTAGGCAGAGAAGTCCACTTCGTCTCCGGAAAGTGCCACTGACATCAGGGAGTTGAGGGGAAAGAGCAATGAATTCCAGTCCACCTGAGAAAGCAGGCCAGTCTGATTAACTCTGAATTTAGGCTTATTTCAGATACTTCTTGAGAAAGAACTTGGACAAGAGCAAGTCCCACGCAGCCTCTTTTAAATCCATGCCTAGTATTTTCTGGTGGAGCTGCTAAACCCTCCAAGTGACTCCAGTATTTTAATTTCACTCTATATTTAATTCTGACAGTTCTATGATTGATTATTTAATGGGCAAATAAGTAGGGTCACAAAAGAGTGTGAATGTATTTTACAAGATGATGGTGGGCGGAGTGGAGCAGTCTGGAATGGCACACAACTAAAAAGGGATCTTGGTAAAGAAAAACGTCTATTAGAAATGGAGAGGAATTCTCAAGGAAGATAGTGCCTGATACCACGCCCTTCTCTCTTCATGTTTAGAAGCTAGTTTCTAATTTTATTTTCATAGGAGATGTCCCTGTGATGAATTCTCTTTTACCTCCACACCATTTATCACATGGACATACTGTGAAGTTTGTGTGAGAGAAAGCAAGTATTAGAATTTGTCTTGCAAGGAGCTATAAACACTTCCTGGAACAATCTAGGGTAGAAGGAAAAGGAAAGGAAGGTGGAAACAAAGGAGAAAGACAGCTAATGATGCTGGAGTCTCTCGCTGGGATTTGTGGTATCTCTTTTTGAAACTAAGTACAGAAAGTCAGAACTTGACTGATTGTTTCTTGATCACAGTTTGTTTTCAGTTTTGCTTTCTTCTTGCTCTCTCATCAGTTATTCCAGCCAGTGCTATGTCATTTTCAGTTTCAGTAAGCATGCCTGTCTTGTTTCCATTCACATTATTCATGCAAACGTTGATTGAACTGATGACCCCGAGTTATGAAGGAAACATTAGATACACCAGTAGATACATTTCTTAATTTTAGAAAAAAATTACCAAGTGAAGGTTAAAATAACTCCTCTTAAATTTGTCATTTTAAAAATACTTCTCCTAACATACAATACCTCATTGCCTAACAATGCCAGATAAATGAAGAATTCCTATGTATTCATGAATGCAGGCTAGTGTCTATATGTTTTGGCAGGTATGACCGTTACCGAGGGTAACGGCCTGGTTTGCTGGCCATGTCCTGTCTCCTAGAAAGTTGTACTTTCTGTTGTCTTTCAGTTGGTCCATTGGGTATCAGAGGTGAATTTATAAAACTATACTTCCCTTTACACTTAGTTTTTTCTTTTGTTTTGTTTTACTTGAAGTATAGTTGATTGACAATGTTGTGTTTCAGGTGTACAGCCAAGTGATTCAGATATATGTATTTCTTTTTCAGATCCTTTTCCATTATAGGTTATTACAAGGTGTTGAATATAGTTGCCTGTGCTATACAGTAGGACCTCGTAGTCTATCTACTTTATATATAGTATACACTTACTTTGTGTGATCCACGCTGGTCAGACCACATGATTATTTTCACTTCTGATATAATTTTTTTCAGGTCCAACCTCAAATCTTTGATAAGATATTTTTTAGCATGTGTGTGCTCTAAATTCAACAGTAGCTATTAGAGATATGGTTTTGCACTAGGTATTCTTCGTTCTTTTGTTCTCGGCCAACCAACTGAAAGTTAGCTTTTATTTTTTGGTTGGTTTGTTAGACGTTTATGACTATAATAAAAGTCTTACATTTTGCCTCATATCTTAAAACACAATCTGAATTAGCAATGGGTATTGTGCTATACATAGGCGCTGTGATATAAATATAGTTTCTAACTTCAAAAACATATAGCCTAGAAGGAAACACAGACACATATGCAGCAATTATGGCAACTGCATTTGTTTACTAAGTGAAAGAGCACTGAGATGGATAAAGTGCTAACAAGGCTTGAACAGCCAAATCAGCTTCAAAAATAGATGTGCAGTTCTTTAAAAATCTTTTTAACATTTTTCCAGCTACATGTAGAATATAACTTAGCATAAAAACGGTATGGGTTTTATTTTAAGTAATTTAGCATTCTGACATCCTCATAATGAAATTAAATCCAGAAGGAGGTTTCTCTCCATGATCTCTTGAAATGGTCCTTGATCATCCACAATATTTCCCATCATCACAAAGGTGGTACCGAGGGCAGGAAAGTCCAGCATTATTAAAGTTTCATAAAGCAAAGTCAATTTTAAGAATATAATGTCCCCAAACTGATAAAGGTCTTGACAGATAATTTCAAGGGAAGCATAAATTATTTTTTGTTTGTCAGAGGGCAAAAATATTTAGGTTGAGTTAATGAATGGTAGAGTTTTTGAGTGGAGAGTGTCCTTAAAATATTATGTAGATCTGTACTGTCAACAGATGCTAGCCACGTGGCATTATTTATATTTAAACAAATTTAAAAATAAGATTAAAAAATCAGTTCCTCAGTTGCATTTGCCATATTCCAAAGATGTTTATTAGCTCCATGTAGCTATTGAATACTGCATTGCATGATACAGATATACAATATTTTCATTATCACCAAAAATTCTATTGAGCAATACTAAAATTATACCCAGATATTCACAGAGAAGGCAACCAAGTCTCAAGGAAATAATATAACTTCCCCAAGATCACACAGCTGTGTTTTTAAAGAAAAACAAAATGACACAAAGGAAATAGTAAAAGAGGCATTAAAGAAACCCAGTAAGTTTCTGGAGCAGTCAAAGTAGGGTTTAAAAGTGCATACTTAGCTGTTAGCAGGGCTGAAGCTCTTGATGGTTGGTAAGATCTACCTGCCTTAATTTGGACATTAGCATTTTATGCAATGAATTAAAAGCAAAAAATAATTTCAACGAATGGCTACCAGCTCCATATTTTTAGCCACTGCTGTGCTTCCAGGTTATGTTTATCACTTTCATATACAGGACACCACTGTGAGATGTGATGGTTTATCTGACCCCAGAGAAATCAAGAAATATTGTGGGGGTTATGGCTGTATTTGAAAAGGTTGATTTTTAAATGCATCATGCAGACTGGCCCTGTTTTAAAAGGGATTCCTGCCATCAAATAATCAAAATGTAAACTGTCTTCTCACCTTGCAAAAGTCAAAGATAGTCCCTGCATCTTTATTATTTCGTTGAAATCCAAATATTATTTTTCCATTCTCTAACTTGTTTTCCTCACAGTGTGATCAACTATTGCCAAGGAAGGAAAGGTTACATTTATCAGTCAAAGTTTGCTAAAGGCCCCCTAGGTAACTGAACCCTCAGGAGAAACAATCGTCATGTATTCTTTTTCTGTTGTTTCAGTATCTTCGTAAAGAGTCATTTCAATATGTTTGGTTCTGTAGCAGAGGTTCCAGTGAAGTGCTTATCTTCCTCAGAGGTCCAGAAAGCCTGCAAGTCTGTGGGTAAAGATGGGTAAGGAGAGAGAGGGAAGGAGGCTAGATAGAGGCTCAGTGCTGAGATAAGGACAGTGTTCTAAAGCCTCCTGGGGGTGAGGCTGGGGTGCACAAACACCCACGACTAATCTAGACAGAAACTGAATAATCAAGGGGACGACCAGTGTGAAGTCATGTGGTCACCTTTCCCTCTAGAAATAAACATTGCCCTCAGTAAGTCTCCCCCCGCCCCAGAAGAGCATTAGGAAGGTCTGGAGAGGGGGATTATTGGCAGAAATGGGAAAAGCAGGTTGAAGGGATTAGCCTGGAGCAGAGAGCCCAAGAAACCCAAGCCAGTAGATGGAAGGCAGACTTTTCATGGAAGTCTCCAAGCCCACGTCAAGTTCTGGGACCACCAAGTACAAGTCAAAGAGTGCTCATTTAACCCCTTTGGGCCCCCACGGGAGTGGAGGAAGGCTGGACAGAGAGGGAGAAGGGGCCATTGAAGGTACAGTATTTACTATGGGATTTAACTCCTCAAAGGCCTCCCAGTAGCTTCAGATCTGCTCAAGAATCCTTCATGTCCTGCTGGTGTGCAGCGAGTGGCTCACAGCTTCAAGGCCTCCTCTGCCAGATGGAGAACTATTTCAAACATCCTGCCTCTATTTTGTACTGTAGCAATGCAGACAGGAAACCTGACCCCATTTTCAGATTCTAAAGGGAAATTCTAAGTACCTGAAAGACTGAGGAACATGGTGGCTTTTATTTAAGATGTGGAGATAGAGAGCACATACCTGGACTTGGGCCTGCAGCAGCACCAAATTGCACCAAGAGTTCCCTTTATTTTCTCTCGCATCTCTGTTCCTCCTTTTCTCTCTGCTGGATTAGCCATGGGGACTCCAAGTTCTTCATTGTGTGGTCCTGGTACCAAGATTCTCCTGGGAATTATAAAGCAATTCACCTTCTACATCGAGCACTTCTTATTTTTTCCCCAACAACGTAAGTCATCCTTAAGAAGGGTCAGGGTGCTAGCTCTTAAATATATTTTAGTCATCCCTTTGTACATTAAATTCTCTTTCTTGGAGACTGCTCCTGAGATGGTGTTCACCGTGCTCCCAGCTGGCCTCCTGAAGTTCTGCCCTGCCTTCCCCACCAGGTACAGTTCAGGAGCTGCCTACTTCAGGGTGATAGGTTCTCTTCTAGTTGCTTTATTCCTTTCCCTTTTACATTTAGAGAGTATACTTGGAATACATAAACTTCTCTGTGACCACAGCTTTATTTGCAACCCACAGGTTTTGTTATGGCATATTTTCATTATCATTCAATTAATAAAATTCTAATTCCCATTGCGACTTTATCTTTGACCTACATAATGATCAGAAGTATGTTTTTAATATCCAACTATTTGGTAAAATATTGGTTATATAGTTTTAAATTTTTGCTTATTCGGAGTCTTGTTTTATAACCAGAATATAGTCAATTTTATAAATGTGCCATGTGCACCTAAAAATTTCTGCGTGGTATATATATTCCATCATTGTTGGTACAGTGTTTTATGTAAATTTAGGCCAAAGTTTTTAATGATGGTATTCAGATCTTCTATAATCTGCTGATTTATTGTTGTGGTTCTATGTTACTGATCTAGGTAATTTAGATTTTTCTATTTCTACTTAGATTTTTGGAATTTCCCTTCATATGTTGCATTGAAGTTTAGATTTATAATATATTCCTTGTAAAGTAACAGTGGGTTTTATTATCCTGCCTTATCGCCAGTGATACTTTTTGCTTTCAAATCTATGTTAACATTAAAAAATCTTCTTCAATTTTGCTTATTGTTGTTATGCCATAATTGTTGAATCCTTTCATTTTCAATCTGACTCTTGTCTCTTGTAGGTGGCATAGAATTAGGTTTTTTGTTTGTTTCAATAATCCTTGTCCTTTAATTTGAGTATTTACAGTTAATGTATTTTCTTACAGACCGTATACTCCTTGTTTACTATTTGTCCCACCTTGTTATGTTCCTTTTGCTCTTCTTTCTTCGAGATTTCTTCAAATTCCATTTTCCCTTATATTAGCTTGTTACTTTTACATAAATAGCAGTTACACATGTACCATGACTTATTACCTCTTTTACTGCTTCTCAAGCAATGCTGAGATCTTAAATTTCTTTTACTACTTTTTCCTCTTCCATTTGTTTTAATGCATTCTAATTTTTGATATATTTTATTATTACCCTTTTGTGTTGTTAGATTTTATTTAGGTTTATCCACTTATTTATCCTTTCTGTTATACATAATTCTTTATAAAGTCCTTATTTTCATCTGTGATAATCTTCCTTCTGCCTGCAGGTCTCCCTTTATAATTTAATTCAGTCAGTTCTGATGAGAAAATATTTTCTAAATTTTGTTTGTCTGCAAATTTCCTTATTGCATCTTTCCTTCCAAACAACATTTTCTCTGCCTCTACAATTCCCAATGGGCAGTTCTTTTCTTTAGCACTTAAAAATGTTATTCCATTATTTTCTAGTATCCATTCAGTTTCACTGAGAAGTAAGCTGTAATCTTAATCCTATTGTTCCTTTGAAAGTAATCTCTCTTTTTCGTTGGGCTGCTTTTAAGATGTCATGTTTTTCTTTGCTATTCATGAATTGTACTGTGGTGATCTTAGGTGTGGTTTTCTTTGTATTTGTTCTTGTTGCGCTTTTTTAGTGCTTATTGAATTTATGGCTCCATATATTCCTTTTAGTTTTAGAGAACTCTCAGCTGTTAATATTTCTGAAATATTGTTTTCATCCCAATCTCTGTCTCCTTTTTTCTTTGGACTCCAGTTTATACATATGATAAAAATGTTTACTGTGGCCCATATGTCTCAAATGCGCTTATGTGTACTTTTTATTCTTTTCGTTTCCCGTGCTTTAGTGTTAATATTGTTACTACTCTATCTTCCAGTTCACTTACCTCTCTTTACCTGTGTCCAATCCATTACCAAGTTTTAAATTTCATATAATTTTTAATTCTATCAGTTCAACTTCAATCAGTTTATAGTTTCTAGTTGTCAAGTTAAATTCTTCACCTTGTCATCTATTTTCTTGAACTTGATAATATTTACCAAAATATGTAAGATCTTTAATGTTTAGGCCATCTATGATTCTGATTCTGTTTTGTTTTTTATTCTAATTCTCCTTTTCTTGGTAGTCTTGGTGGTTCTTCAGTGAATACCAGACTTGGGATATGACAAGTTGTAGAGAATCTGAATGACATTACAGTTGCCCTTTGGACAACCTGGGTTTGAACTGCACAGATCCACTTATACATGGATTTTTTTTTTAATAAGTAATACAGTACTACATGAGCTGTGGTTGGTTGAATCCTCAGATTCAGAAACACAGATAAGAAGGGCCGACCATAAAGTTATATGTGGATTTTTGACTGCACAGGGAGTCAGCGTCTCTAACTCCTACGTTGTTCCAGGGTCAACTGTATTTTCTTGAGGAGAGAATTTCCTATTCTTAGGTAGGGAGCAGAGGGGAAGATCACCTCAGTCACCTGGACCAACTTCATACTCATTTTTCTTCTTTATAAGGTTCAATGTAGATGTTGCATCAACCTTCCTAACACACAGACACACAGACACACACACACACACAGACACATAGACACACACACACACACACACACACGTAGAGACTTCCAATGTCCTAATTCATATCATTAGTTTTCCATTGGGCCACAAATCTTTCATAGGTTCTGAACCCCAATTTTGTCTCTTCAGCATTATGAGCCAACTAAGTCTTTGCTTTGACTTCAGTTAGCTTTTGTTTGATCTTAGCATCTTGTCTTGTCTACCTATTATACATGGAAAATACTGCAAGGGAACACTGTTGCTGAATCCAGCTCCGTTCTCTGAATCTTTACTCTCTCTGTGATTTTGGTCCTTAAAATTCTAGCTGCCTTGTTATTTCTCAATTCCAACTCTGCTTTCCTTAGTCCTATGACATTGTCCTAAGTTCTACTGGCTTTTCTACCTCTTAGGAGCCACATTTGGTTTCTCAGACTTTTGCTCTTCATCAGTAGTTTCTAAATGACTGGGCTAGAAACGCATGTGCAGAATATTGTTCTCACTTCAGTGAGTTTCTTTCTCTATTTTACTTTTCTAGGTCATGGCTACCTCAGTAGCTTTCTAACGCTGACAGTCAAATGTTGCTTATGATTTATCTGGCCTTTCTAGTATGTTTTCCTAAGGTAAACTGATATAGTTGGAAACAGAAGTTCGTACCCACCATTTAAAAAATTCTGTTTTGTCTTTCTATGAATTCTCTTTTTGTCCCATCTTCTGTCACTTTTTCCTACCCAAAATTCCCATTCTCACAGATAGATTATTTTAAGATTAAAAATTATTATTAAGCTAATATGTTAATTTTGAAAGGAATTAATTTTGCTTTGAACAAGAACACAGATTGGTGAATGGAACATGGAAGAATCCTTAAGACCTTTTTCATCTCTAAGAGTAGTATACAACCATCGGTACCATCATAAGTTTGTCAACTATGGAAGAAAGCAGTCTTTATAAAATCAGCATTTTTTTTCTTATTTTTTTAATTTTTTTTGGTGTCACCAGGAGTTGCCTTAGACCACAACTCCTGGCAACACCAAATATAAATGAACCCTGTTACCCATGGGCGTTTACTTGGCTCTGCCACCCTAAGATTGGCCTCCTGGCTCCTTAACCCCAGGGGACTCTAAGCCCTGGGCCACATTCTTGAACCCAAGCCCTGCTCCTCTGTCAGTGGGCAGAATAATCCTGATACCCCCTGGACCAGGGACTGGGCACATGGCCCACATCTACCACCACACGGGTCAGGGCGAGAGGGAAGAGGGACCTTGACATTCTCTTCTGGTTTCCCTCTGGGGCTTGGAGTCAGATCCAGGCAAAGACCCCTCCCTTCCGTGTGGAGCTCCTGGCCCCTCATTTGCAGCGCCCAAAACCTGCCTCTGGGGAACCCCTCATTTTGCTCCTTTCTTTGGCTGAGGGTGCTCAGGAAGGAAGCACTGCTGAGACCCAGAATCCCAGGCCAGAAGATGCCCAACAAAGTAGGCTAGGCCAGCCCCAGGACATGATACCGGAACTCCCTCCTAAACAAGACTGAACTCATCACACAGATGGGGAAACTGAGGTCGAAGAGGGCAACGGCTTACTGGCGGAGCCTGGAGCAGAGTCTCTAATGGACACATTCCATGTTACCACCAAAACATGGGATTTCTAGAGTGCAGCTCACCCCGTGCTGACCCCCCGTCTTAGCCTGGCCACCAAGGTCTTGCCTCCATAATCCCATCCCATGACACCCCCTTCCTGTGTCCCACACAACAGCCAGATTAGACCCCTTGCCCTCAGGCTGTCGTTCACAGGGCTCCTTCTCCCCGAAGCTCCTTCTCCCACCTCTGCCTGCCCAAGTTCAACCAGCCTCTTTAGGGTCCGGCTCAATGCCAGCTCCTTCGTGAGCCACCCAGAGCCCTCATGCTCCTCTAACCTTCCGAGGTGCTTTGCCTCCACCCTCACACCCCGCGCTCTGTTGTCCACGTGAGCTGTGGTTACGGTGTGTGAGCTTCCTGAAGCCGCAGACCACCTCCCCTCTGGGCCCCAGCACCTGGCGCAGTACCCAGCACTCAGTAGGTGCTCAGTAAAATCTCCTCCTCATCTGATGCCCTGCCATGTCCTACCAATAACTGACAATGATAGCTATTGTTTATCGAGCATATACCATAAGCCCGGCTCTGGTTCTGTCTCCCATCCTCATGTGATGGACCCAGGTCACAGAGGTTGTGTGACTTTCCTGAGGTCACCGCTCTGGAACTGGAACCCCACTGGTTCTTGTGCCTATATGAGTCTCCTTTCCTTCCCACTCACCTCTTCTAGGTCAGACCACCATGATTTCCTCACCCTGTCCTGTCACTAAAGACTTCCCATGACTCCTTGTAGCCCACTAGACAAAATCTAAACCCCTGAGCATGGCATCTAAACTCTGTGACATCTGGCTCCTTCCCTCTTTGCAGCTTCTCCTGTAGTCTCTGAGCATCATCTCAGTTTCCAGCCTACTGTACCTTGATTTACTTGTAGGCTCTGCACATGCTCTGCCCTCTGCCTAGAACACCCTTCCCCTACTTTTCCTCCTGTGAACTCCTACACATCTCTCAACATCCAAGATCAAGGGTTACCTTCCATTCTAGTCAGATGAGACAAGCAGCAAACGAATTGGACACAAAATTGAGAGCTCTACGAGGGAAGGACCTGTGTCATCATAGTATCCCCAATGCTTAACCCATAATCAGTGCTCAGTCAACATTTGTTGAATGAATAAATGAATACTCTACATATTCTTGTTGACTACACGGAGAAATGGCAAAAGAATACAAGGCCACAGTATGCAGGGCTGGAGGTGGAAGGGAAAACACTGAGGCCAGGAAGGCCAAGGACGTGGTGGAGTACAGTGACAAGTACTTCAGGGGCTGCTCTGCAGCAGAGCCACGCTCTTGGCAGAGGGAGTGTTTGTGAGAGACAAAGGAAGGAAAGTGATGGTGTGAGGGAGGCTCTGAAAGTATGTGTGTGTGTGCACGCACACGTGCATGTGAGAAGGCGGTGGGGATGTATGCGGGGGAGTGTGCGTGTGTGAGTGTGCTGCATTTGTGAATCAGTCTGTGAGAGTGGTGCTGAGGAAGTATGTGAAGGAGCACGTGTACGTGGCTTGTGGGTCTGTGGCGGAGAGCCCGTGCGTTCTATTTGTGCATGGGGGTCTGCGTGAGAAGGCGAGGGTGTGGGCCACAAAGGCTGTGCCGGAGGTTGTGCATGTCTGCGGGGCAAGGGGGTGGGGACAGTGATTGAGAAAGACAACAAGGAGGGGACACCTGAGGGGGGTGTGAGGGAGAAACCGTAAGTGTGCGGGCGTGGAGGGTGTCGTGAGCACGTGCAGGAGGAGACGGTGTGACCGTGAGTGTGCATGACGCGGAGGGTAAGGTAGGATGTCAGGGCGCTGCTGAGGGTGTGGCTGCATGGCCTCGGCCACGGGCCGGGAGCCAGAGGTGGGGACTGGCCCTGGGCCCAGGGTGGGGGGCTCTGACCGAGCAGAAGGTTCCTCAGAGTTCTCCCTGGAGCCACGGGCGCCAGATCACCACATCCCCAGGTAGAGAGGTCGAGCAGGAGGCCCAGATGTGTGTGTGCGCCTCACATTTTGTCCACAGCAAAACCTCTGGGCATTTGTCTTTGTCTGTGTCCGGGTGTGCACGCCTGTGCTTGTGTGCGTGCTGCCGGCTGTGTGTCTGTGCCTGTCTTTGTCTCTGTATGTATCTGGGCCTTTGTCTCAGTGTGTGTGGCGGTTGGTCTAGGCTTGCCCACAAGACTGTGTCTGGGGTTGTGTGTGTCTACGTGTATCTGTGCCTGTGGGGCGCCGGGCGTCCTTGATCTGTGCATGTCTAGGTAAGGCTGCGAGCGTCCCCCTGGACCGCCTGTTTGTATCTCTGTCTGTGTGGCCTTAGTGTGAGTGGGAGAACGTTGTGCTTTGGAGACTGTGGATCTAGATCTCGGTGTATCTTTAAGTGTGAGTGTGTGCTTGTGTATCTGCATGTGAGAGTCTGCCATGCGTTGTAGCATGGAAATGCTTATGTGTGTCTGTGGAAGGTGTGTTTGTGAGACCAAGGATCTCCGTGTCTCTGTGCCTCTGTGTGTGTATGTGTGTGTTGGGTGTGAGGGGTTTGTCACAGACTGGTGAGCAAGTTAATCTCAGACTCCGTGACACGTGGAATAAAATCACGCTCCCATAATGGAAGAGAACCAACTCTTCACCCTCTGCCCTGGGGGAGCCAGTGGGGGCCAGGGCCAGGCTTAGGCCCCTATGCAGGGCCCCCTGTGGCCTCAGCACCCTACCCCCGCCTCTCCTCTGCCACACCAGGCTCATTCTGCCTCCAGAGTGCCCTGGTGCCCACTGCTGGCTAGGCTAGGCTCCAGGACATGTGACGGAGCCTTAGAGGCCTGTCCTGGGCCCCCCAGCCCCACCCACTGCTGAGGAGGGCCCTGCCCCAGATGGGAGGGCAGGTGCAGGAAGGAATCTTTGGGCCCCTCCTCCTCCCGGAGGGGAGGGATGAGCTGCAGGCCCGACCTGGATCTTCCATCTCTCAGCAACAAGATTCCTGGTGAGCAGGCTGCGAGGCTTGGCAGGGCGCCTGCCGGAGAACCGCCCTCACCCGCCAGGACGCCTGGGTCCCCAGGGCCGGGCAGCAGCGGGTTCTCTGGGGAGCTAGGAGGGCCCCAGAACTTCAGGCTACAGCTGCCCGGGACTATGGGAAAGCCAGACCCTTCCAGGCTCCCACCCCCAACCACAGACGGCTCCTCAGCCCCCCAGGCAAACCGCCACCCTTCTTCTGGCCTCTCCCCAGCCTCGGCCTTTGCTTCACAAAGCAGACCAGCCACCCAGCACCACCCACTCCCTACCTGAGCCTCAGCGCACACCCAGCCTGAGTTCAAGACCTCACCTCTGGGTTTGAGGGCTCTCAAGGCCAGGACTGTGCTGCTTATCTCAGAATGGGGCTTCTGAGGACAGGGCCATGTGTCCCGCAGCTGTGAAATCCCTCTTGGTCTTAGCACTCCTTCCTGACTGAGCAGTCAGGCACCAGGAGAGGATTTCAAACCCAAGGCTGGGGAAACTGAGGCAGTGAAGCTCTCTGCCCTGCCTACTGTTATGAATCAGAGGCCAAATCCAGTAGTCTAGACACACAAGTTCTTAATTCTGTCCAGCAGCAGTGGCTGCAACTTGTTCTTCCCCATAGGGGGTGCAATTTCGGGGGGGGGGAGGCATCAGTTGGAGGGAGAGGGGAATGGGCAGGTGGACCCCCCTCAACCCTCAGACTTGGATGAGCAGCCGGAGAGCAGGTTTGGTAAGAGATTAAGGTCGAGGAGAAGAGAACCCAGACGCTCCAAGATTTATGACCCTAATTCTTCTCCCTTAAATTCCCCTCCAAGCCCCCCAGCCCTAGCCTGGTCCCTCCAGGGTCATGCTGTGGCCCCAGGCCAATGTCAAGGCCTTAACGCATCCATCAGTTGTTGCCAGGGAGTTTCCACCCCAATGGGTCCCAAAGGGAGGAGATCAACTGACACTACGGGCCCAGACTGACGGGGAAGGGGCATGGCCCTAAAGAGGTGGCCAACAGCCCCCTGCACCCTCCCAGGATGTAGGGGCTCACAACCTCCAGGAAAGAAGCTAGGCTGGTGGGTGGGTCCAGGAGGAGGTGACCTCCCAGCTCTGGCACCACTCCCAGCCCCGCCCTTCCAACAGGCCAGGAGACCTGGGATCCCACGGGGCCCTACAGCTTACAGGGTGTGTGGCCTTGGGCCCTTGCTGCTCCTCTCCAGGCCTCAGCCTCCCCACCACACAATGCAGGAAGTGGTCTGGATACCCCAGGCATCCCCCTTCAGCTCCGCTCCCTCAGTGCTAAGCCCTGCCCTCTCTCCAGTCCAGGGGTGTCACCTAGAATCTGGGCCAGATGGGGTGAGGCTTTGGCAGTTAACTGGAGGAGCCCCTGAAGCCACCCAAGTCAGAGCTGAAGAACGTATGGTGCTCACTCCTCCACCGCACATCCATTTTCCAGAAGAGTGAAACTGAGGCCCTGAGAGAAGGTCGGGGTCTGCGCCAAGACCTGAGTGTTACTGGTGGGATGGTTAAGAGCACGGGCTCTGGGGACAGAAAGACTTAAGATTAAAATGTCAGCTGCAACAGAAACTTGTTCTGTGAAGTCCCTTGCCTTCTCAGCCTCAGATTCCTCATCCATAAAATGGGCAATAGTGCCTCCCTCCTACGACTGCTGAGTTGAAATAAGAAAACGCATGTAAAGGGCTCGGCCAGTGTAGCCAACGCTTGGACAATGGTTAACTATCATGACTGTGGGTAGTATTAACACAAAGCCAAGTGGCCGGGGGGAAGGGTAGGTGGGGTCCCGACCTGGCTCATCCTCCAGACCAGGAGGGCCAGCCAAATTCCTCAAAGCCCCCCAGCTGTCTCCCCTCTTCGTTAAAGGCCTCTCATTAGTGAGCCTGGGCACCTGCCCCCCAACACGTAATAAGCCTCATTAGTATCTTAGCCCCAAGCTCTGAGCCCAGAGTCTGTGCATGTGCACACGCGTGAGGGTGGGGGGCTGCGACAGGCCACCAGCCAGGAGACAGCATCCCCGCCAACCACACCCCCTGCCTGTCATCAGCAGGGCCCGTCACCACCCAGCTTTTCACCTGCCTGCCTCGCACCCGCACCACCTGTCACCCACCCAGCTCGTCACCCACCCAGCCCATCACCTGCACCACTGTCACCCACCCAGCTCGTCACCCACCCAGCCCATCACCTGCACCACCTGTCACCCACCCAGCCTGTCACCGGAGCTGCCTGACAGGCCTCTGGGTGGGGGACAGGAGATGGGGAGGAGAAGACCACAGGGGTGTGGAGCTGGGGGCCCCAGAGACCCTGTAAGACCCCCACTTCAGCTCGGCATCCTGCAGCATCGCCATGGCAATGTCGCAGCCGCAACCACTTTCCCAAACATCCCCCCCTGCCCCCCAGGCCCTGCTCTTAGCTGAGCTGAGGCTGAGAAGAGCCTTGACTGACAGCAGAATGGGACAGGAAGGAGCTGCTCATCAGCTGGCTGGCCTTGGCCATCCCTGCCCTCTCTGGACTTGGTTACTCCATCTGCAAAATGGAGGGGCTGGAACTGGGGAGGCCCCTGTACAGTGGGTCATCCCTTCCCAGCCTGGATTTGCTGAGCCAGTGGCCAGTTAACCTGTGAAGGCTGGTGGGGGCGGGGTACAAAAGGACAGGGGGTTCTGGGTTCTTCCACACTCCTTTGCCCTGGCCCAGCTCACACAGGCTGGGCCTCTGGCCCAAACTCACATAGCAAAAGAGGAGGAGCAGGCTGGAAGGCAGAGGGGCTCTGCCACAGGACTGCCAGCTGGAGATGATGCCACAGTGGGTGACCCAAGGTGACCCACCTCCAAGCTGCATTATTTATAAAACCCAGAGCTCCTAGCCGAGCAACAGCTGCGGTGCCGCCCCTCCAGGGGGCACAGGCAGCGGTGGAAGGGTGGTGCCTCCCCGGGGGAGCCCCCTGGGGTCCCGGGCTCCCTCCACAGCTGGCTGGGGCAGGGGCTGAGGTGGGAAAGGGGCGGCTGCGCCATCCTTCCCCTCCCAGCCCCCTCTCCTCTCCTCTCCTCCCCTCTCCTCCAGGCAGGCAGGCGGCGATAGGATTACTTCTGCATGACTGCCCGCTCCACAGGGTTTCAGAGACCCTCCTGCCTGCAGCAATCTAAAATTCCTGTAGCCTGGCCTCTCTCCCCTTCTCCCCCCAGTGAATGCTCCAGCTTCTAACCACAGCGTGCCTGCGGCTGCCACCACCACCAGCGAGCTGGCTGGGCCCCCAGGTCCCCGGAGCCACGGGCAAAGGTAGGCCCATCCTCGGGGTGTCCCTCGGAACCCTCTGAGGCCCAGGCCCTGGCCCATCCCCTCCGGCCCCTGGTGCCCATCCAGCCCCACAGGGCAAGGCTCAAGCTGGGGTCGGGCCTGCCAGCTTTGCCAAGGAGGACCGGCACATACGTGCAAACACACCTGGTGGGTCCTGGCGTGCCTAGCCACATCCTCTGCTGCCAAAACCTGGATGTCCCCACCTCTGCTCTAACCGCCCCCTCCCTAACCCTTGCTACCCCTGGGGTGGGCAGACAGCTGGGCCAGACCAGCGCCTGTGGCTCCCCAGGGCACAAGAAGCAGGCAAGAGATCGATCCACTGAATTTTTTAAGGCTCTAATGAGCCTGCCTCCCCAGACTTGGGGCCTGGGACACAGGCGATCTCTCAGGGACCCCTCCCTCAGCATTGCAGTTGCTTCCTCTTTCAGGTCTAGGGGGTTGGGGCACCTTTCTAGGACCCTTTCCCCCAGCAAGAGAAGAGGCACGAGGGGCCCCTGGGAAAGAGATGGGATTGGGGGGCTGTGAGCAATACCCAGAGGGCCCCCCCAGTCTCCCCAGCCCTAATGCAGGCAGAAGCAGCTCAGCCTCTAAATCACTCCCCTCACGCTGCCCTCTGAGGCGGATTCTGTGCATCTGTAATTAGGGGGTGGAACAGATGGTGGAGATTCCGTTTAAAATCATGCATCTAGTAAAGTAACCTTCACTGTTGGAACTGACTCCCAGGGAGACCAAGCCCCAAGCCCGGATCTGGGGGTGGGGTGGGGTGGGAGGGGAAGCATATCAAGCCAGCACCTTCTCCATCTTTTTTTCCTGAAGCTCCAGACCCAATGTCCCCCTCAGGTGAGCCCAAGAAGAGGGGGATTTGGCAAGCACCTGAGAATGTGCAGGCTGGGGGTAAATCCCCCTGCCCAGACACCCCCACCCCCACCCATACACGACAGAGTCAGGGCATGGCTGGGTACTCAAGAGTTCTTGGCTGACACACCAGGATGACCAGGTGCCAAGAGCCCCCAAAGAGGCTCCAAACCCCCAAAGCCCAGGCCAGGGTGCCCAGAGCACAGGGTCTTGGGTGGGGCAGCTTTGAACCAGATGTACAGCCTCACTGTCCAGGAATGAAAGGCCTGGGGCAATGAGGGGGGGTGGAGATGCCTCCCCAGGCAGAGGAGGCTCTGGGAAGTGGGGGAGGACCAGGCAGCCGAGAATGAGAGAGAGCACGGAAGAGTGGGCCAGTGTGTCTGCAAGGCTGAGGCTATCTGGGGGGAGTTTGGGGGAGGGAGGCTGGGGAGGACAAGGTGGGGTGGGGGAGCGGTGATGGAGAGCGCTGAGGAGGGAGGCTGTGCTGGAACGTGTGATGGTGGGAGTGCGGCTGCAGGGTGAGGTGTGGGCGCAGGGCGGAGCTGCTCTGAGGGGTGACTGGGCTGGGGCCCTGTGTGTTTGTGTATGAGTGCGGGACTGGTGTTTGGAGAGGGGTGGGGGCTGTCCCTGGGCCCTTGGATGGCTGAAGAAAGTACTGGAGCTGGAGCTTGCTGGGGAACACACAGAGGACTGCTTGTTTGCGGAGGTGCTGGGATCTGGGGGGTGTGTGTGCATGTGCGGGATGCGCATGCACGTGCACGGCCTGGAAGGTACGAGAAGCTGAGAGGACATTACTGTTCAAAGATTCACCGTGTCTGTGTGTTTGAGGTAAATGGTGTGGCTACAGGGGTGTCCTCCTCTGCGTGGGTGTTGAGGCGGTGTGTGTACGTGTATGTCGCGGGGAGAGTTTGGAAAGGTGTAGGGGGCTGTATCGGTGTGTCTGCGGACGTGATGAGCTGCAGCGGAGGGAAACGCTGGGGCCGTCGGGAGAGTCTGTGGGTGTCTGGTTAGGTGCTGGGACTCTGAGAACCTGCGTGTGTGGAAGGTATTAGGGCTACAGTAGGGTCCTGGGTGTATCTGGGGAGGTGCTGGGATTGGAGGAAGAGTTGATCTGTTTCAGGATGTGGTAGAAGCCTTGTGTGTGTGTTGGGGTGTCTGGGGGTATATTGGGGGTCATAAACATCTGGGTTTTGGTTAAGTACTAGGGCTGTAATATGTGTTTGGGTGGGTAGGCATGTGGTGGTTGTGTGTTTGGGGGCGTGCTGGGGCTGTGTGTTTAGGGGTGCTGGAGCTGTGAGTGGGGAAGTGGTTGTGTATTTAGGAGGTACAAGGGGCTGGAGTTGGGCCCCTGTGCCCAGACAGGTGATGGGGCTGCGGGGTGAGGGCGGGTGCCCCTCTGAGGAGGTGAAGGGCAGAGTCCTGGCCTTTGCTCAGGGGCCCACCTGGGGGCTGCCCGCTAGAGCCCCTCTGCCGGTGGTGCCCGCCTACCCCCAGACCCCACGTCCGGGTGTCGAGACAGGCAGTCCATCTGTCTCTTCCTGTGCCCAGGCTGAAGGAGCAGTGCCGCCTCCTCGCTCCCTGGGGGGGCGGCAGCAGATCCCAGCCCACCCATCTGCCTTCAGATGGTCGAGGCAGGAGCCTCCACAAAGCTGCCTGGAGGGCATCCCTGTGTTTGAAGAGGCACGGGCTGGGGGGTGGGGGGAACTGCACAGCAAACAGTCCTTGTGGAGGCTCCTTTGAAAACCACTGACGCCAGGAGAGACCAAGAGGGAGGACAGGGGCGGGTATGTCTGTCCTTGTACGTCGTGCGGGTCAGCGCCCAACTGTGTGCCTTGGAGCCCCTTCGTGTGTGTTCATGCCAGTGGCCTCTGTTCAAGCAGCATCCTTGCCTTGGAAAACAGCCCTCCAACCCAGGCTACGAGCTCACAGCCTCACACAGGCAGCTACCCCCTCATCCATGCACCCTGCCTACACTACACTCACACGCAAACATCCCCCACACCTTCACATCTGCAGAACACTGCACCCTGGTACACATGCCCTCAGCCCCAGAGTCCCAGTCCTTCACATGTGTACGCCCATGACACACACCCGCACACTGCAAAGCCAGGTACAGCCACATGCACCTGTCACATATGCATGCCTCCACACAGACATACCCGACAAGTAGCTGTCACACCCACACCCACACACTCCACACACCTTGGGGAGTGGATCTCCCTGTCACACCCATATCCCACCTCATATGCACTCAGTCTCTCTCATACACATTGTAACAGACACTCACCATCCCTTATACCTGTACATACGCGCACATGTTTGTACACGTGCATACCCACTCTCACCAGCTCTCAGCTCTTTCACACCAGCCAGTTTCTCTGTGTCCAGGCCAGGCCCTGCAGGAAGGCTGCCACCGGCTGAAAGTGTCTCCTGCCTCCCTGCCCTGCCAGCTAGGTCAGAGTGGGGGGCATACCCCCCCACCATGACACCATGGCTCCCTGGGAACCCTGATCTTCCCCTCCAGAGAGAAAGAGTCCTCTCTCGGCTCTGGGGTGACTGCCACTGTTGTGTGAGAGTGTGACTGTGTATGTGTGTGTATCAACATGTTTTGAGAAGCCACGATGAGGCCTGTGTGTCACTGCCTGGATGGGTAAGAAAGCATAGGGACAGGTTCACCGGTTATGTTTGTGAGATTCAAGATGAGTGTGAGAGCAGAGACATGTATGCCACAAAATGTGTATTTGTGAGTGTGTGTGAGGCCAGGCCCCTGTGGACAGGCGTGAGTATGGGGGGGTGCACTTATACAAGGAGACACACAGTGAGTGTGAGTGGGGAGTGAGTGGGAAGTATTCTGGGATATTTTCTGAGACAAGGGGTATGTACATTTGTGAGTAGGGGTCAGGGCTACGAGAGGCACCCTCCGCAACTCCCTCCCCCTACAAAGAGATCAGGGGAAAGGGGGAATCTGGGGGGAGTGAGTGTGTGTGTGTGTGTGTGTGTGTGTGTGTGTCTGTCTGTCTGTCTGTCTGTCTCTCTTCCTCTCTCTCTTTCTCCCTGACCTCTTTAGCAGCTGGAAACTGAGCCGAGGGTGGAAGGAATGGAGACTTGGCTGGCCTGGGGGTTTGGGGAGGGAAGCAGGAGAAAACACCTTCCAGATTCTCATCAAATCCTTGTTTGTGGTTTGTAGCCTTCAGTCTCTCCTCTCTCTTTCTCTCGGTCTGGGTTTCCCCCTTTCTTTATCTCTTCCTGCCCCTCCCTCTCTCCCCCATATCTCTCCTTCTCCCATCTCAGTCACCTTGTCTCCCCCCTTGGATCTCCCTGTCTCCAAGTCTCTGTCTCTGCCTGTCTGTTACTCTCTCCCCAGGCCCTTCCATTTTTCTGACTCCTGTCTCTGCCAGCACCTCTGTATGTCCGTCTCTCCCAGTCCTGGTCCATCTGTCTGTCTCTCTCCGTCTGCCTGTGCGTGGGTGTCTCTGTCCATCTGCTCCGCCACCCATCTGTCTGGGTGTCTGTGCTAGTCCTTCTAAGGGTGCCCACTCGCTCACCAAGACACCCTCCCCCAGGTCAGCAAAGGCTTCTCCTGGCTCAGGGGGCGGGGAGGGGGTGCAGAGCTGCAGCTTCTGGAAGCTTCAGTAGCAGCTGGCTGAGCTGGGAGTTCGGGGCCAGCCAGCTGCAGAAGTGGCCCCTCCCCTGGGCTCCCAAGCCAAGGACCCCAGAGCAGAGAGAGGAGAAAGCAGGGCCTCACTGCAGCTGAGTCTGTGTGTGCGTGCGTAGGGGGAGGCAGGGGGCCTCACTATGCCTTCACTTCACCGTTCCCCCCAAAGCCAGGCCCTGTAGGAGAGGAAGCTTCAGTGCCCACCTCCCTCATCCCCTCACCAATGGAAGAGATGCTGGGGATCCAGGAGGGAAGGGCTGGGGGATGCCAGGCCTTGGACGAAGCCATAGCTTCCTGTCAGATGGGTGGGAGGGGGGCTCCTTCCCTCCTCCCTCCCAGGCAGTCCCTGAGGATCCCTCCAGTGCTGGTCCCAGCTCCGGACACGAGGGGCCCCATAGGCAGTTCTCACCAGCTCCCACAGGGACCATTCCTACCTCCCAGCTGCCCCAGAGCCTCTGAGCCACAGGGATAAGGCGGAGGGGGGTGGATCACAAGGGTGTCTCCTCCCTCCCCAAATGGAGGTTGGCTCTGGACATCTGGAGTTCGTGGCCCTGTCTACGCCCTGGCCATCCCAAGAGGCCCCAGGCAGTCCACCTACCATTGCCAGCCCGGCACCACACACACACACACACTGCACCCCAGCACTCGTGGCCCACCACCGCCACTCCCTGGCCCAGCAACTCTGAGGGCTCAAGAGGAGCCCTACCGCGGAGACCTGCACCCTACACTGACTGGTGGCAGCCTCCAGCAGGGCCCCCGGCACAAAGCCAGCAGCTGGAGGAAGTACCCTCAACACTTCCCAGGAAGCTCTGTTCCTCCCTCTCTAAGAAGAGCTCACAGTCCAAATCCCACAATAGATGGGGAAACTGAGGAAGGGATGGGATGACACAGTCAGTCATTCTTCCTGAGACCCTGGGGTGGGATCATAAATGAGGAATAGGGAATGAAAAGGACGCCGCAGGGGCAGAATCTGGCTCCTTCCTGACCTGCCACGGGCAAAGTCCATGTTGGCTGCACAGCCCTGCACAGCCCTACCGCTGGGCCAGGGCCAGGGGCTGGCTCCCTCCCTCTAGAGCTCTCCTTGCCCCTGGCTGGGACCCCTCCCTCTCCTCACTTCTGAGCAGCCCTCCCTGCCCTCCCCCTCCCAGCTCTGGCTCTCTCATCCTCAGCTCTTGGAAGCCTGACTCACTGTTTCCCCTCCTCTCTCCCCTCCCTCCCTCTCTCCCGGCAGCAGCGCCTCCCCCTTCCCTGGGGGGGCTCTGGCCACAAGGGTGCCCGCCTGCTCCTCTCCCCAGGCTCTGGCCCCCTCCGCACCCAGGAGTCCCCCCGCAGCTGTTCCAGCTCTCTAACTACACAGAGGTGGACGGAAAGAGCCTAGGTCCCAGGCAAGCAAGGGGAGGGGGCCCCTCTAGACTGGATTTCCTCCTGTCAAACAAGGTGGGGGGGATCCAACCGGATGACACCCCTGGTGTCTCTAACAGTCCTAATGTTCCCCGCTTTTAAAAGTCCGGTGCCTCCTGACAGAGCGCCCACAACCTGTGGGGTGCTGTACCTGCCTCAGGCTCCGCCCCCAGGTCCAAAGAAGAGGTCGGCTCTGTTCCCAGACATTTGGGGAGTAGGGAGACACTGCCCTGGGGCAGGAGCATTAGTCAAGTGACCCCTGGAATCCCCCTGTCTCCCCGTTCTCCCTCCTCCTGTGGGAGAGCTTCCTTCTCTCTCTCTCCCACCTGTCCTCCTCCCTTTTCCCAGAGACGTTTGCTTGTCTCTCCTTCAGATACTATCCTAGCAGCAATTGATCTTGGGTGAGAGGCTCTCAGTGCCCGCTCATTTTGGGCTGTGGGGTGGGGAGTGGCACATGCCTAGGCCTTCTTGGTCCCCTGGATGCCATCTCCAGGGGCTGTGATCCTGGCTCTTCTCCTTGACCGTTTTCTCTCTCACCCCCTCATCACTGGCTTCTGTCACCATCTTTTCCTCTTTCCACCTCATGTCGGGCTCTCTGGGTCTCTTTCCTCCCCACCTCCCCCAGCTCTCTCCCTGGGGGGCCCATCTGCTGACATTAGCAACAATGTTACCGTTGCTCCCCCCCTTCAGTTCCCAGCTCCACCCCATCCTGGCTTCCCCTTCCCCAGCTCTGTCCCAAGAGACCCAGGGGACCCAGAGGCAGAGCTGGACTCCATCCCATAATGGTGAGTCTGCTTGACCTCACTAATCACACCAGAAGTGCCTGGGCATCTGGTATGAAGGCATGGCACCCTGTGGTCTTGGGTGGCTGGCCTGAGGCACAGAGCTCTGTATTCCACAAACCAAAAAAAAAAGAAGTTGACTTGGGGTGGGGCAGAGCTGAGAAGAGGGGAAGTGAGGGGGATCAGGTTTGCCTGGAGGAAGCCCCTGTCCAATGGGGAACAGAGGCGAGGAGGTAGTGGCTCGAGCCAGCACTCCAGGCTGATAGAGAACAAGCAATGTCCCTCTGGGGCTCTGCCGGTCCAGATCAGCCCCCGCTAAAAAAAAAGGTCTTCTGCCAGGGACAGTTTGCCCCGCAAGCCTCCAGCACAGCCACACCAAGCAGGTAAAGATCCCGTGTCTCTGTCTCTTAATCTCCTTTAGAATCCAAACCCATCCTCCCTACAGTACACCTCCACTTAGCTCAGCAGGGGGTTCCATAAGCCTCCCTGCCCCAATCTAACCAGGTGGAATGGGAGGGGACAAAGCCCCCCAGCTCCCAAGCCCCCTCACCAAAGGCCCCATCAAGGGCTGGGGAGCAATGCAAAACAATCCTGGAACCCACGCACCTTCAAACTGAGAAGCAACCCTGTCCATCCACAGCACCTCGGGGTGCTGGGGCTCCCTGCCCCCACGACCCTGTTCCAGACCCCCCAGCCCAGCAACCATAATAAACAGCAAGCTCTTTTTCTTTATGACACCAAATTCCTCCAAGCCGAACAGCTCCTTCCATCACTACCTCAGCCATAGATCACATTAAAAACTCACGGAGGGCAACTTAAACACATCACATTTGTTTCTCTCTATATTATTTCAAAAGTAACGGCATTAAAAATGGATTTTACTACAGAAAATAAATATCAACACGTGGGCCGGGAGCCCAGGCAGGGGGAGAGAGCCCACCAGGAGAAGGTCCTTGAGGGCTTGGGCACAGCTTAGGCACTGACCAAGGAGGTGGCTGAGAGGACAGACTACACCTGGGGTGGGGTGGGGTGTGGGGGGAATGCCTGGGGAGGGGGCAATGCCCGCCCACCTGGGCACCTGCCCCAATGCCAGACCAAGAGGGACAAGAGTCACTGGTTTGAACTGGTCCCCCAAAGCTCATGCCCTCACTGATCTTTGCAACCTCTGGAGGGTAGGAGCTCTGGGGCAAGAAGTTCACTAGTCTCTAGGGGTTATTCCAACTATTGACACAGCAGAAGAAAAAAATGAATTCAACTTACTATCCAGTTTGATTTTCCATTACTATAAAAATATACATCTGCTCAAAGGAGGGAGATGGCAAGCTGCAGGCACATGCCACCTGGGGGGTCCCCCTGCAGCTCACCACCACAACCCAGCCTGCCCCTCCAGGCGGCAGGGGTGGGGGCTGTGTGTAGGTGGGGGGCGGACCAACTGGTAATCTGTCACCTACAGCCCCAGCTCACACAGCTACACACACCGGGCCACACGGAACAGGAACAAGCCAACAATAGAAACACCCCAAATGCTCCTGGCAGGACTCTGCCCAGGCCCGGGCGCATGCCCCCGCCCCGCCGGCGGCAGCAGCAGCAGCAGCGGACGAAATGTGGCCACGCTGACCCGGAGGCAAGCTTGTCCTCACACCCTGAGCTCTGCACAGGGAACTGGGGCCAAGTCCCGCCTGACACCAACTGGTCCGGCGGGAAACGCCTGCCCAGCCAGACAGGCACAGGCCCCCCAAGGGTCCCTCCTTGTGCTCAGGGGCCAGGCTGGTGCAGCCTGGCCCTACCTCCCAGGGTGACGCCTGGGCCCAAATTCAGCTGGCCCTGCCAGTCAGGCACTGGTGCAGAACGGAGGGCACCAGGCTCAGCCCCGCCCAGCCCCAGGGCCCCCAAGCTAGGAGGGAGGGGGGACTCCCCACCCCTCCACATCTGGCCCTGGCCCCCAGGGTCTGCAGTAGAGAATTCCCGCCCCCGCTTCTCTCTCTACCTCCTCCCTCTCAGTGCCCGCTGCCCGTCTCAGGGACGGCCCCAGCTCCCGCCTCCGGCCAGCAAGGCCCACATCCTTCCTCCCTCAGCTGGCCCCTTCGCCTGGCAGGAGGCTGGGGGGCCAGGCTGCTGGGGAACCCCTCCAGCTCCCATCAGTCTTCATCCCCAGCCCCCAAACTCTGGGTTGCTGTCCCTTTTCCTGTAGAACACGAAACAAGGTTATTTCCTAGACTCAGAGCCAGCCCTCTGCCCCTCTGCCTCTGCCTGGGGACCAGGACCCAGCAGGGGAATGTGCCCTTAGCCAGAAAGCAGAGGGATTCTGCAATTCACCCCCAGCTACCGGCCCAGGGGGCTGACAGCTGTCACTCAGCACCCCACCCCCTGGGGAAGAGGGGGCCGATTCAATCAGAGCCTCAGAGGAAACGCATTGATAGGCGATTATTTATTTATTTATGCAAAAGTGAGCCGACTTTGTTCACCAGGTAACCAGGCACGCGGCCCAACCCCTACGGCCCTGGCCGCCCCCAAATCCCTCCTCCGCCCCACACCCGCTCCGGGTCATTAGGTCCCCGCCTCTCAACTCCCAGAGCACCAGCAGAACCTTGGGATTTGGGGGTTGAAGGGGAAGGGCTCCTCCTTCCGCAGTCTCCCCCTTTCCCAGGGCCGTTCCTAAAATCCAGCCTTGTTCTCCGGTCCCACGGTCCCCCCCTTCACCCACCCCCGCCACACACTCAGCAAGCTGGAGAGCAAATTGCAGTTTTAAATCCAAAGACGGAGGGAGGGGGAAGGAGGAGGGGGCGCGCAGCAGCGCTGGGCGCGCACCTCGCCCCCGAGCCGGGGGAGCCGCGGGGCGGCCAGGAAACCCGGGAACCCCCCCTCCCCGCGCCCCCTTCTCGTCCACCTCCCCCTCCCCCTTCCCGGCGCTGCCTGCCAGGCTTCGAGCCCAGCCCAGCCGAGCCGCGGGCCCCGGTGGAAACAAAGACCGATCGCACCGCGGGCACCGCAGCCACGGGGTCCGGCGGACCGGACCCGGGCGCGCGGAGGGGGCGCAGAGCACCCTCGGTGCGCTGCACAAAACAGCCCGGCCGGCCGGTCCCCAGCGGGGGTCTAGTGCTGGAGAGGAGGCGCCACTCACCGGAGTGCTGGGCTGCCGGCCCCGTTGGTCCGAGCCAGGCGAGGGGCTTTGGGGGGCGTCTGTCTTCCGGCCGCGGCAGCGACGCGGGCGCTCGGCAGCTTCGCCGCTCACCCTAAAATCGAGATCATATTTCCCTTTAAGTCCTAACACTATGATAATATAATCTCAGTTATGGTATAAAGCAGGTAACTGATTTAAGAAGGGTACTGAGTTTGAGGACATATTGACTGATTCATTCCACAAATACTTTACTAAGCGACTATGCTAAGGGCCTGGGATCCCATGAAACAAAATGCCAGCAGAAGTGAATCTCTTTAATGAAACAAAGTATGTGGAAGACAAATCATTAAATGCTTACTTACAGTAAAGCATGCAATGTATCCTGAAATAGGATATATAAATGACTATATGTCCAGGGCTTGCCCCAAGAGCAAGTCTTCTCTAAATGGATTATTTTCTTTTCTCTTTCTTTACCTTGTCTTCCCCACTTATACCTCTACTCTCTGCTTCAGTGAAAGATATTTCTCCTTTCCACTTCTAGCTGAAAAAACAAAACAAGTCTCAGGTGTCAATTTACTATGTAACTGTGGGTCCCTCTCTGTATTACAAAACAAGACTCAGGGGCCAGTGAGTCCTGATATCATGACCTCCAAAAGGGTCACAAGGGATCTCTGAAAATTTCAATAGTTTTAGTGTCTTTTCTACATCTTTTCCAATGATTCAGGTATGGAGGTTTCTATATCTTGGGCCTAGAATTCCTTCTACTGAGTGGTGAGTCGATGTGGTTTTAGTGCTTATATCCTATAAGTTCTTTTAATTAGTGTCTTATAGCCTCCCAAAGTGTTTACATATATATATATATATATATATATATATGACTGGCCACCATTTAAAATGAAAAAAATAATTTACATTGCTACTTATCCTCATTGAGTTGCCCATTTAAGAAGCAGAACTACACTGTCAGAGCATCCACTTTTGTAATACCTTAGCCATAGTATTTTAACATATATAGTAGTTCTCAATATTTACAGTGTATTGGAAGCACCATATTAGTCAGGGTACTCCAGAGAAACAGAACCAATAGGAGATATATAATAAATATAATGTAATATATGTAATTGCTTTAACATATGTAATTGCTATTAAACATATTAAATATTAAATATATTGTATATTAAATATAAGCTGGAAACTAGGAAATCCAGGGGTGTAGTTTTCAGAACTGACGTAAGCCACAGTCAGAGGGCAGGGGATCAGATCAAACACTCAGGCAGAGAGAGCAAATTCTCCTTTCCTCTGACTTTTTATTCTTTTGGGGCCCTCAAGAGATTGGATGAGGCCCACCTACACTGGGGAGGGAAATCTGCTTTACTCCATCTACCAATTCAAATGTTAATCTCATCTGGGAACAGACCCACCCAGAAATAATGTTTAGCAAAGTATCTGTGTATCTCAGAATATAGTTGAATTGACACTTAAAAATTAACCATTACATTCTGCAAACCTTAAAATATACCAATGCCTCAGTCCAACCCCCAGAAATTCATATTTAATTGGTATAAATTACAGGCTGGGCTTTAAGATTATCAAAAGCTCCCCGGGAGATTTTAATGAATCACCAAAAGTTAAGAACCATTAACATCATAGAATATTTCTTTCTTGATGAGAAATCAAAATGCTTCTCACTTTTAGCGTTGATGCCCTGGGAGAGATATTATCTACCTCTGTAAGGTGCCTTCAGAGTATCCCACTGTACCCCATGTAGTCAGTATTTTCAAACAGGCCACTGCAAACATGTGCCTCCAAGTCTGGTAAAAGTCAATCCAAATATTTTTCCCCAATATGTTAGTAGATGGGTAGAATTTCTTTTATGATCACCACGTTGTATGGTAGGCATAATTATTCCCATGTAGAGGGTGAACTGAGATTCAGAGAAAAATAGGGGTGCATATTGCCACAAAGCTAGCAAATGTAAAAAATTAGGAAAAGGTCAAGTTTTCTGATCCGAGTTAAATAAGTAGTAGGTATCATTATTTTATTTATTCCACAGATACTACTGTCAGGGGTGAGTAGAAAAAAAGCAAATGAATAAAAATGTAGTCAGCCTATGAACGGGAAGATTAGCTAGCATCCTTCACACAAAAGACCTGATATGTATTCGGCCACTAGAGAGGTTTAGTCAGCTGTATTTACAGTCCCATAAATGGAAAGAAGCATCATGACAAAAGGAAATTCTATGAATCCAGGAAAAAACACATCAAATTAAATAAATAATTCACAGGCAGAGCGAAGATTACAGAGTTGGCTCTGATAACAAAGTATCTAAAATAAGTGGTGATGTGTTTCTCCAACCACACAGGCTGCCAGTCCAGGTGCAAAGGAAAATAAATAAAACTATTATAGATCTAGTAAGAGTTAAACAGACAATAAAAACCAAAAATGGAGATGAATTTTAAGTTGGTGATTCTTTGAACAATCTTCAAAAGATTTCATTTGCTCTGTTAACGCAATGTCAAGTCCATTTTAGAAATAAAAGAACATTTTTCTGCTTGCTAGAGTTTAGACATAAATCCTCAAACTGTATTAAATCAAGATGCTTCTAGAATCATAGCGCTAAAGATCATCAAGGATTATTAAAGAACTATAGTCACTCCCTCATTTTACAGGTGAGAAAACCAAGGTGGTAAATGACTGTGTGATGGCCTTAAAGTCCACATGATTCCCATCAGTGGCCAAAACAAGATTAGAATGCAGGTCTCCCATTTCCTCTTCACTTAATTATTCATCATTCTTTAGTCATTTTGAGCACAACTAGTGCACTGCTGTTTGAAACCTGACCTTTCCAATGGCAGTCAAAATGCCATACTTTATAAATTTATTTATTTTTATTATTTATTTTTGGCTGTGTTGGGTCTTCGTTTCTGTGCGAGGGCTTTCTCTACTTGTGGCGAGCGGGGGCCACTCTTCATCGCGGTGCACGGGCCTCTCACTGTTGTGGCCTTCTCTTGTTGCGGAGCACAGGCTCCAGTCGCGCAGGCTCAGTAGCTGTGGCGCACGGGCTTAGTTGCTCCGCGGCATGTGGGATCTTCCCAGACCATGGCTCGAACCCGTGTCCCCTGCATTGGCAGGCAGATTCTCCACCACTGCGCCACCAGGGAAGCCCAAAATGCCATACTTTAATAGTGCTTCCATTGTCTTTGACCAGAATATTAAATAACTGGCAATCATGTTCTGAGCTTCTTTTCAGATGAATTATATGTTAAGCTCTATTTCAATATTGATTTGTAATATACTTTAAAGCATGTTGATCTTCCTCTGGTCTCTTCTTACAGTTCTGAGCTACATGAACGCTAGAGTTCCTAAAATTTGTGATTTTCTGAATGGCCATCTCTACTATGTCCACCAACCCAACAACAGTCACTGCTTGTTGCTGGACAGAAAAAAAAAGTTAATAAATTTACAAGTGAAATCCTGTGTTCATTTTTTTTAATGAAAAACAGAAACCTATTTGATTTAGAATCTAAACCCCAGAAGCATACACAGGGCTTAAAGAAATGTATGATTCTTCTATGGAATATTGGAGAATTCTTGTTTAATCAATGGAAGCACATCGTTAGTTTACTCAGGTCCCTAAAAAGGCGGAGGACCTCACTTAAGAGAAACAAGTGACTATCTTAGTTAATGTAAATAGAAATGCATTTCCAGCTTATTTATGGTTGTTCATTTCTATACCATACAGTGGTCTGTTTCTCAGGACATCAGTATAAAAGGCAAATTGATAGGTGAGAAGGGTAAGTGGTATAATAAAAAAGTTAAAAGCATGGGCTACATGACATGGACAAGTTACTCAGCCTTTCTAATCTTCCATATGCACATCTATAAAACAGGGAATAAAACATATTACAAAGAGATATGCTTCTCCTCCCACCATGCTTTGGCCTTCACATGTTTGGGAGGCATAGGAGATCCAGTGCCTTTCCCCTCCATCCTATTCTTGGAAGAGGAATTGTTAATGTTATTGGTCAGTAACCAGAACATCTACGGAGCAATGGGTAGAATTATTACATTTGAAAGGGACAAACGTGTCACATGGTTCTGTCCCAGTAGCTCAGCTTATGATTCACAGAATAAGGCATGTTAGCTTAAGCTTGTCCCATGACCTAGTCATCTGTGATTTGGGGGCAAGAGAGAGAGAGAAGGAAAGCCTCAATTAGAATTCCTAAATGAAGTAACAGCGGCTAGCTCACTAGTAATAAGTAATACTTTGGTCTTTTCTGATGATCGTTTCTTGTGTATGGATCCCTTGGCAGGAAACTTAACCACCCACTTCAGAGGTCTGTTATGAAGTCCGATATGGTATAAAAAGTGCACAGTGCAGTGCCTCATATGCAATAAGCTGTCAAAGAATATTATCTAGATGACCTTGGATTTGCACTTAAATGTTTGTTATTAAATCAGTTTGCATGGGACTAGTATCCAGAGCCTCAGGATAAAGTAGATTCATGTGAGTTAATAAATGAAAAGTTCTCTGAAATTCTAGATGGCAGGTCATGCTAACTCAGGTAAGTAGAAGCTGGTGGCTGGGCGTTCCCTCAGGACACGTGTTTTGATGGAATGAGGACTCAGGGTGTAGAAACCAGCTTGGCAGTGGATGGTAAACCATTGCCCAGCACATGCTGCCTCCTGTTAAGCAGAAGGCTCTCACGCAAATTGCTTTCCGAATCATTAGCTGTCGGCAACCCTCATCTCTCCTCCTGCAGCTGTTCTTTCTGATTTTGCCTGCAAACTTTTCATATTGGGCAGGCTCCCAAGCCAAACAAGTTGCCCCTCTGCAGGCTTTGTTCCTGGGGGCGAGAGGTGAACCTCACAGATAAGTCAAAGTAAGGATGCACCATGGACTAATACACACTGAAGGAACAGACTCCTGCAAGCTAAGGTGATGAATGCCTTTGAAAGTAATTTTCATGCGGCTTCCTATGAGAATGTCAGCCAGGCTCCAGAAGTTATATCCTGCAATTTTAAAATTATCTGCCTCTGTAGACTTCTAAAGCTTCTATCAGCTAAGAAGTATCTTTTTTAAAAAAGAAAATATTTTTATACAATTTTAAAGACTACTTTCCATTTATTACAAAATATTGGCTATATTCCCCCTGTTGTATAATACATCCTGGAGCCTACTTTACACCAAATAGTTTGTACTTCCCACTTCCCAATTCCAACTCTTAAATTGCCTTTCCCCCCTCCCTCACTGGCAATTACTAGTTTGTTCTCTATATCTGTGAGTCTGCTTCTTTTATGTTATATTCACCAGTTTATTTCTTAGATTCCACATATAAGCGATATCATACAGTATTTATCTTTCTCTGTCTGACTTGTTTCTCTTAGAATAATGCCCTCCAAGTCCATCCATGTTGCTGCAAATGGAAAAATTAATTTCATGCTTTTTTATAGCTGAGTAGTATATATATATATGTATGCAAATATATAAATTTAAATTATATATATATACATATATATATATATGTATATATATATAAAATCTTTATCCATTGATCTGTTGATGGACACTCAGGTTGTTTCCATGTCTTGGCAATCATAAATAACGCCTCTATGATGCTGCAAACATTGGGGTGCATGTATCTTTTTGAATTATAGTTTTGTCTGGATATATGCCCAGGAGTGGGATTGCTGGATCATATGGTAATTCTATTTTTAGCTTTTGAGGGACCTCCGTACTCTTTGCCACAGTGGCTGTACCAATTTATTACATTCCCACCAGAGGAATGTGTGGGAAATCTCTGTACCTTGTGCTCAATTTTACTGTGAACCTAAAACTTAATTAATTCCCAGCAGCATTAGCAAATAAGACCATGCATTTTTTTAAAAATCTTTTTTTAAGGCATCGTAAATATTTGCTGAATAAAATGAGAAACTCTATCTCGATTGGGTGGATTAAATCAGCAGAAACTAAGCTCCACCTGTGATTTTAGCAGCTGAACTGGTTGAGAAATTCAAAGCAGAACAGGCACAAGTCCTCTCTGAACAAGGTAAGGTACAAGAAAAGGAAGGATGGATGTTGTAGGCAAATCATAACACTCTATCATGGCTAAATATAATATCAGGAATTAAATAACTTGAAATCATATAAAAATTTCCTTTACTCGTATGCCCCCTCCCGCATAAAGTGGAAGGTGAGCACAAATGTAAATCAAGCAGGCAGAGGCTCCCACTATCTTATATATGAAATCAAAATTTTAAAGTGTTTTCTTCAGAATCCCTTTTGCCTGGGTGCAGAAGAAAAAGTAGCTGATCAGTGCACCCAAAGGTAAAATGAAAAATAGTAAAAGAAAGTTTTTCTACATTTTTGAATTTAAAATCTGAAATACATTTCTTTAACACTCTTCTTATTTATACCCATGTACCTTAAAAACCAAAATTAAAATTAAATTGTATTAGAGCAGAGGAGCAAAAATTTCCAGCCAATTCAAAGGTTAAGTGGTGCCTGATACACTGTTTGAATAAAGTTACGAATCCATATCCAGACTCAGCTAGAAAATTAAAGCGTGCTGTGATCACTCGGTACGAAGAGGGGTCATGGCAATTGATTTTATTTATACACACTTTCATACATAATAATTTATCAAATTTGTCCTATGCCACTTTCCATGCTTATTTAATCCTCATTTAATCTCTACCAAATGAATACTGTGAAACATGTTTAATCATTATTCCCATTTCCAAGATGTGGGAACTGAGGCAGGAAGTATGGTACATCAAAATTCAGAAAGTTTGTCACTCCAAATATATCCAGGTCTAGCTCTTTAACCTGTATAATAGTCTTTTTCTCTTTTCCTTGCCGTGTGAATCTTTCATCTTCTCCCACTGTCAAATTCAAGTGTTAACTCTAACCTCTCTTGACCTCCGCTATCCACTGAAGGATGCCTTCTGGCTTCCTAGAAAAGCTTCACCATTCTTAGCAGAGTACTTGAGATCTAGCAGGTGCTTTGTTAACTGAATGAGTTAATAAACATATAAGAGAACCATTTAAGGGATGGAGAAACAGGCTCTGAAAGATTAAGTAACTTCCTTCATGTAAGGGGTCAAGCTGGAATTCAGATTCTGAAGCCCAAGTGATCATCCTCAGAATAATCTAAGTTATCTTCATTGGGATAGAATATGCTCAGTCTATATCCCTCACTAGACTCAAAGGAAAAGAAGGCAGTACTAGGCACCTAATGCACTTCATTTTGGGTAAATTTTTCATTTATGCAAAAATACTTGTGTAAAGATAGACTAAAGCCTTAAGCTTTCCCTGCTGGATTCCCTGCTCATCTGTGAGTACTCCTGTGCTGAAAACTTGCCTAACACACTGAATGACCTTGACCAAGCAGCTTTCCTTTACAGCCTCCATTTTCTTTTCTGTAAAATACTGTTGACAAGACATGTTCCACCTGCCTCATAGAAATGCGTTTATAAAGCACTTTGGAAAGCATGAAGTTTTCTTTTTTTTTTCTCGGTACGTGGGCCTCTCACTGCTGTGGCCTCTCCTGTTGCGGAGCACAGGCTCCGGATGCGCAGGCTCAGCAGCCATGGCTCACGGGCCCAGCCGCTCCATGGCATGTGGGATCTTCCCGGACCGGGGCACGACCCTGTGTCCCCTGCATCGGCAGGCGGACTCTCAACCACTGCACCACCAGGAAAGCCCAAGCATGAAGCTTTCTTCAAAAGCAAGCAAGTACTTTAAATGTCATTATTACAGGACTCCTTAAAAGGAGCCTTTTTATGGTGAAAAGAAACCTTAGCTTATCAATTGTGCAACTCAACCACAGAAAATTTAAGGCGGAAAATGCATGACACAATAATAATTCCAAATAAATCCTTCTAATAGTTAAGTAAAGAGAAGTCAAAATTCTTCTCTGGACTATTCTGATTTCATACAAAGGGCATCCCTTTAGAAGTTATGGAAGTTCAGATACAGAGCCTCAAACTCTAGATTGCAACGTGACATTTGTTTCTGAACTTCTGCTGCCAGTCTTGCTAACAGTTCACTTGCAATGTAATATATTACTGCATTTCATTTCTAGGCAAGAACATTATTTACTCACAGAAGAAATACTTTCCTGAGGAAAGACTGTCTTTGGAAACTTTCAAGGACATTTGAGAAATGCTTCAGCCCAAGCCACAAAATTATGAGCATGCTTTTGTGCCTCTCTGTTCCCAGGGCACCATTTTAAAAAATCTTTCATTTAAGTTTATTGCAAGCATCCATCTTCCCTTTCCAGAAAAAAATAGCAATTAACACAACTTCATTGATTTCCAGTTTTTCTAGGTGTCATTTCATAATGCATATATTGTATGCAGTTCACATCATCATTTTCATCGCTTTCAACATTTTCCATGTTGTCTCCCTACCTGAATTGTGACTTTTTGTATGGAAAGTTTTATTTATCACTTGCATCTTACTTTGAATAAATCTGAAATCAACATTCAGGATTATTTATTTTTATTTTCTTCAGTATGTTTCTAACTTAGCAAGCTATGGGTAAAAATGCCATGTAAAAACAATATGTAATATTTACATAGAGCCCATGGAGTGAACATAGTCCTAAACTCTTACCAAATCCTCACCAGACCCTATAAAGTAGGTACTATTAACCCTGTCATTTGATAGATGAGAAAACTGATGCATAAACTGGTTAAGTAACCTGTCTGAGGTCAGATAGCTAGTGATTACTTTCCCCATCACCGCCATTGTTTAGTTAATGCGTCCTTCCCATCTCAGTTCAAATAGCACTGACACAAAAAAGCCTTTCTTTGACCTCCTGAAAATACTGGGTCTCGTTGCTTTTACAGCATCATATGTTTATTATTCATTTCACATATTTGTGTGATTATCTAATTATATTTGAACGTATTTTTCCTAAGGGTAACTCTAGTCCAGCTGTGCTTTCCAAATTATGAAATCCGGGACTACGTGGGCTATGTCTGTTTTGCTTATTACTGTAGTTTCAGTATTTGGTGCATGGTAAGTATTCAGGAAATGTGATGGATGGATGAATACAGGACTTTGTAAGAACAAATAAATAAATGACTGGATCAATAAATTTGGTTGATCATAACATAAACAACAGTGCCATGTTAAAAGTTTTCTCTGGGTCTATACACAAACTCTTCTCAGACAGGGTTCCTGTTTGCTGTCTACACCACCAGTTGGAAGAGAAAAAAGCCAATCAAGGTCTGACTGTCATGTGTACAGGCTGAAGCTGATGCATTAGGTTGAGGGACAGGGTGATTTAGGAATAATTTTACTTCTGGCTGAACTATATATAGAACCAAGTCTTACGTAATAAAAAAACCCCTACTTTTAATATGATTGTGTGAAGAATGAAATAGGAGCATCAAGCCCATTAATTGAGATATTTAATTATATTGTCCCATTTCCACATTCATTTCCATGAATTTGGATGCCATTAGGTCAAGCTAACCCAAGCATTTACACCACCATGATAAATAGTGAAATATCAATGGATACACAGAAAGAAAATTTCCCAAATTTAGCAGAGAACACATTAGCATGAACTTGTAAATTTAACATTCAAGTTCACTGGCGCTTAGAGAACCAAGTGACTTTTGTTAAAGTAGGAAACTTTATGACTATGTGAGGACATGAACATTGAGAAAGTGCTCCCTATTTTAAAACCAGGACATTAGAAATATTTTAATGAATTTATTTTTTGCACATCTGCCATCTAGGTGACAGTAAAACTCAATATTTATACATCAGATTTTTAAAACATTGTGCATATATACTGTATACTGCTACAGAATATAAGTTGCCCCAAAATCTCCAAGATACAATATGGGATCAAACAAACAAACAGAATGACAAGAAAAACCAACTGTAATATTTTGACACCTCTTAATTATTAAATAATTATGTTTAGAGAAATAAAAGTTAAAACATTGTGCTCTGAAGAGTATTTAAAATAGGAATGAACCTTCAAGATGGCAGAGGAGTAAGACGTGGAGATCACCTTCCTCTCCACAAATACATCAGAAATACATCTACATGTGGAACAACTACAGAACACCTACTAAACACTGGCAGAAGACCTCAGACTTCCCAAAAGGCAAAAAACTCCCCACGTACTTGGGTAGGGCAAAAGAAAAAAGAAAAAACAGAGACAAAAGAATAGGGATGGGACCTGCACCTCTGGGACGGAGCTGTGAAGGAGGAAAAGTTTCCACACACTATGAAGCCCCTTCACTGGTAGAGACAGGGAGCAGTGGGTGGGGGGAAGCTTTGGAGACACGGAGGAGAGCACGGCAACAGGGGTGCGAAGGGCAAAGCGGAGAGCATCCCGCACAGATCGGTGCTGACCAGCACTCACCAGCCTCAGAGGCTTCTCTGCTCACCTGCCAGGGCAGGTGGGGGCTGGGAGCTGAGGCTCAGGCTTCAGAGGTGAGATCCCAGGGAGAGGACTGGGGTTGGCTACGTGAACACAGCCTGAAGGGGGCTAGTGTGCCACAGCTGGCTGGGAGGGAGTCCAGGAAAATGTCTGGATCTGCCTAAGAGGCAAGACACCACTGTTTCGGGGTGCACAAGAAGAGGGGATTAATAAAGCACTGCCGAAACGAGCTCCAGAGATGGGCGTGAGCAGCGGCTATCAGCGCGGACCCCAGAAACAGGCATAAGATGCTAAGGCTGCTGCTGCAGCCACCAAGAATCCTGTGTGAAAGCACAAGCCACTGTCCACACTTCCCCTCCCGGGAGCCTTTGCAGCCCGCCATTGCCAGGGTCCCGAATTCCAGGGACAACTTCCGCGGGCGAACGCACAGCACGCCTCAGGCTGGTGCAACATCATGCTGGCCTCTGCTGCGGCAGGCTCGATTGCCCCGCACTCCGTACCCCAACCTCCCCCCGGCCTGAGTGAGCCAGAGCCCCGAAGCAGCTGCTCCTTTAACCCTGTACTGTCTGGGTGAAGGAAAGACGCCCTCAGGTGACCTACACGCAGAGGCGGGGCCAAATCCAAAGCTGAGCCCCAGGAGCTGTGCAAACAAAGAAGAAAAAGGGAAATCTATCCCAGCAGTGGAATACCTGAATAGACAATGAATCATCCCAAAATTGAGGCGGTGGACTTTCTGTGATTTTTGTCTGTATAGCTTTGCTTATACCATTTGTCCTATGGTTCTGTCTGTACGTCTTTTGTTTCTTTGCTTTTTAGTACAGTTTATAGGGCTTGTTATCATTGGTGGATTTCTTTTTTGGTTTGGTTGCTCTCTTCTTTCTTTCTTTTTTTAAATTACTTTTTAATTTTTAAAAAATTTTAATATTTTTTATTTTAATAACTTTATTTTATTTTTTACTTTCTTTCTTTTTTTCTCCCTTTTGATCTGAGCCGTGTGGCTGACAGGGTCTTGGTGCTCTGAAGGGTGTCAGGCCTGTGCCTCTGAGGCAGGAGAGCCAAGTTCAGGACACTGGTCCACGAGAGACCCCCCCAGCACCACGTAATATCAAAAGGCAAAAGCTCTCCCAGAGATCTCCATCTAAACGCTAACACCCAGCTCCACTCAACGACCAGCAAGCTACAGTGCTGGAAACCCTATGCCAAACAACTAGCAAGAGAGGAACATAACCCCACCCATTAGCACACAGGCTGCCTAAAATCATAATAAGGTCACAGACACCCCAAAACACACCACAGGATGTGGTCCTGCCCACCTGAAAGACAAGATGCAGCCTCATCCACCAGAACACAGGCACCACTCCCATCCACCAGGAAGCCTACACAACCCACTGAACCTACCTTAGCCATTGGGGGCAGACACCAAAAACAGCAGGAACTACGAACCTGCAGCCTACAAAAAGGAGACCCCAAACACAGTAAGTTAAGCAAAATGAGAATACAGAGAAATACACAGCAGATGAAGGAACAAGGAAAAAACCCACCAGACCAAACAAATGAGGAGGAAATAGGCAGTCCACCTGAAAAAGAACTCAGAGTAATCATAGTAAAGATGAGCCAAGAGCTTGGAAATAGAATGGAGAAAATACAATAAACGTTTAACAAGGACCTAGAAGAACTAAAGAGCAAACAAACAATGATGAAGAACACAATAAATGAAATTTAAAATTCTCTGTAAGGAATCAATAGCAGAATAACTGAGGCAGAAGAACAGAAAAGTGACCTGGAAGATAAAATAGTAGAAATACCTACTGCAGAGCAGAATAAAGAAAAAAGAATAAAAAGAATTGAGGACAGTCTCAGAGACCTCTGGGACAACATTAAACACACCAACATTCGAATTATAGGGGTCGCAGAAGAAGAAGAGAAAAAGAAAGGAACTGAGAAAATATTTGAGGAGAATACAGTTGGAAACTTCCCTTATATGGGAAAAGAAATAGGCAATTAAGTCCAGGAAGCGCAGACAGTGCCATACAGGAAATATCCAAGGAGAAACATGCCAAGACACATATTAATCAAACTATCAAAAATTAAATACAAAGAAAAAATATTAAAAGCAGCAAGGGAAAACAACAAATAACATACAAGGGAATCCCCATAAGGTTAACAACTGACCTTTCAGCAGAAACTCTGCAAGCCAGAAGGGAGTGGCAAGACATATTCAAAGTGATGAAAGGGAAAAACCTACAACCAAGATAATTCTACCCAGCAAGGATCTCATTCAGATTCGACGGAGAAATTAAAACCTTTACAGACAAGCCAAGGCTAACAGAATTCAGCACCACAAAACCAGCTTTATTACAAATGCTAAAGGAAATTCTCTAGATAGGAAACACAAGAGAAGGAAAAAACCTCCAACAGCAAACCCAAAAGAATTAAGAAAACGGTAATAGGAACATACATATCAATAACTACCTTAAATGTAAATGAATTAAATGCTCCAACCAAAGGACATAGACTGGCTGAATGGATACAAAAACAAGACCCCTATATATGCTGTCTATAAAGGAACCACTTCAGACACATACTAGGGACACATACAGACTGAAAGTGAGGGGATGGAAAAAGATATTCCATGCAAATGGATATCAAAAGAAAGCAGGAATAGCAATTCTCATATCAGACAAAATAGACTTTAAAATAAAGACTATTACAAGAGACAAAGAAGGACACTACCTAATGATCAAGGGATCAATCCAAGAAGAAGATATAACAATTGTAAATATTTATGCACCTAAAATAGGAGCACCTCAATACATAAGGCAAATGCTAACAGCCATAGAAGGGGAAATCAACAGTAACACAATCATAGGAGGGGACTTTAAACACCCCACTTTCACCAAAGGACAGATCATCCAAAATGAAAATAAATAAGGAAACACAAGCTTTAAATGACACATTAAACAAGATGGACTTAATTGATATTTATAGAAGATTCCATCATAAAGAACAGAATACACTTTCTTCTCAAGTGCTCATGGAACATTCTCCAGGATAGATCATATATTGACTTGTCACAAGTCAAGCCCTGGTACATGTAAGAAAATTAAAATCGTACCAAGTACCTATTCTGACCATAATGCTACAAGACTAGATATCAATTACAGGAAAAAAACTGTAAAAAATACAAAAACATGGAGGCTAAACAATATGTTACTAAATTACAAAGAGATCACTGAAGAAATCAAAAAATACCTAGAAACGAATGACAATGAAAACACGATGACGCAAAACGTACGGGATGCTGCAAAAGCAGTTGTAAGAGGGCAGTTTATAGAAATACAAGCCTACCTCAAGAAGGAAGAAACAACTCAAATACACAATCTAACCTTACACTTAAAGCAAATAGGGAAAGAAGAACCAAAAAACCCCCAAAGTTAGCAGAAGGAAAGAAATCATAAAAATCAGATCAGAATTAAATGAAAAACAAATGACGGAAACAAGAGCAAAAATCAATAAAACTAAAAGCTGGTTCTTTGAGAAGATAAACAAAATTGATAAACCATTAGCCAGACTCATCAAGAAAAAAAGGAAGAAGACTCAAATCAATAGAATTAGAAATGAAAAAGGAGAAGTAACAACAGACACTGCAGAAATACAATGGATCATGAGAGATCACTACAAGCAACTCTATGCCAATAAAATGGACAACCTGGAAGAAACACACAAATTCTTAGAAATGCACAACCTTCTGAGACTGAACCAGGACGAAACAGAAAATATAAAGACACCAATCAGAAGCACTGAAATAGAGACCGTGATTAAAAATCTTCCAACAAACAAAAGCCCAGGACCAGATGGTTTCACAGGCGAGTTCTAGCAAACATTTAGAGAAGAGCTAACACCTATCCTTCTCAAACTCTTCCAAAATATAGCAAGGGGGAAACATTCCCAAACTCATTCTACAAGGCCACCATCACCCTGATACCAAAACCAGACAAAGATGTCACAAAGAAAGAAAACTACAGGCCAATATCACTGATGAACATAGATGCAAAAATCCTCAACAAAATACTAGCAAACAAAATCCAACAGCACATTAAAAGGATCATACACCATGATCAAGTGGGGTTTATCCCAGGAATGAAGGTATTCTTCAATATATGCAAATCAATCAATGTGATAAACCATACTAACAAATAGAAGGAGAAAAACCATATGATCATCTCAATAGATGCAGGAAAAGCTTTCCACAAAATTCAACACCCATTTACGCTAAAAACCCTCCAGAAAGTAGGCATAGAGGGAACTTGCCTCAACATAATAAAGGCCATATATGACAAACCCACAGCCGACACAGTTTTCAATGGTGAAAAACTGAAACCATTTCCTCTAAGATGAGGAACAAGACAAGGTTGTTCACTCTCACCACTATTATTCAACATAGTTTTGGAAGTTCTAGCCACAGAAATCAGAAAAGAAAAAGAAATAAAAGGAATCCGAATTGGAAAAGAAGAAGTAAAGCTGTCACTGTCTGCAGATGACATGATACTATACATAGAGAATCCTAAAGATGCTACCAGAACACTACTAGAGCTAATAAATGAATTTGGTTATATAGCAGGATACAAAATAAATGAACAGAAATCTCTTGCATTCCTATACACTAATAATGAAAAATCTGAAACACAAATTAAGGAAACACTCCCATTTACCACTGCAACAAAAAGAATAAAATACCTAGGAATAAACCTACCTAAGGAGACAAAAGACCTTTATGCAGAAAACAGTAAGGCACTGAGGACAGAAATTAAACATGATACAAACAGATGGAGAGATATACCATGTTCTTGGATTGGAAGAATCAACATTGTGAAAATGACAATACTACCCACAACAATCTACAGATTCAATGCAATACCTATCCAACTACCAACGGCATTTTTCACAGAATTAGAACAAAAAATTTCACAATTTGTATGGAAACACAAAAGACCCTGAATACCAAAAGCAATCTTGAGAAAGAAAAACAGAGCTAGAGGAATTACGCTCCCAGGCCTCAGACTATGTTACAAAGGTACAGTAACCAAGACAGTATGGTACTGGCACAAAGACAGAAATATACATCAATGGATCAGGATAGAAAGCCCAGAGAGAAACCCACGCACATATGGTCACCTTATTTTTCATAAAGGAGGCAAGAATATACAATGGAGAAAAGACAGCCTCTTCAATAATGGTGCTGGGAAAACTGGACAGCTACATTTAAAAGAATGAAATTAGAACACTCCCTAACACCATACACAAAAATAAACTCAAAATGGATTAAAGACCTAAATGTAAGACCAGACGCTATAAAACTCTTAGAGGAAAACATAGGCAGAATACTCTATGACATAAATCACAGCAAGATCCTTTTTGACCCACCTCCTAGAGAAATGGAAATAAAAACAAAAATAAACAAATGGGACCTAATGAAACTTCAAAGCTTTTGCACAGCAAAGGAAACCATAAACAAGATGAAAAGACAATCCTGAGAATGGGAGAAAATATTTGCAAATGAAGAAACTGACAAAGGATTAATCTCAAAATATACAAGCAGCTCATGCAGCTCAACATCAAAAAAAACAAACAAGCCAATCCCAAAATGGGCAGAAGCCCTAAACAGACATTTCTCCAAAGAAAATATACAGATTGACCACAAACCCATGAAAGGATGTTCAACATCACTAATCATCAGAGAAATGCAAATCAAAAGTGCAATGAGGTATCACCTCACACCAGTCAGAATGGCCATCATCAAAAAAATCTACAAACAATAAATGCTGGAGAGGGTGTGGAGAAAAGGGAACACTCTTGTACTCTTGGTGGGAATGTAAATTGATACAGTCACTATGGAGAACGGTATGTCGGGTCCTTAAAAAACTAAAAATAGGACTACCATACGACCCAGCAATCCCACTGCTGGGCATATACCCTGAAAAATCATCATTCAAAAAGAGACATGTACCAGAATGTTCTTTGAAGCTCTATTTACAATAGCCAGGACATGGAAGCATCCTAAGTGTCCAGCGACAGAGGAACGGCTAATGAAGATGTGGCACATATATACAATGGAATATTACTCAGCTGTAAAGAGAAACGAAATTGAGTTATTCATAGTGAGGTGGATGGACCTAGAGTCTGTCATACAAAGTGAAGTAAGTCAGAAAGAGAAAAACAAATCCCATATGCTAACACATATATATGGAATCCAAAAAAGAAAGAAAGAAAGAAAGAAAAAATGGTTCTGAAGAACCTAGGGGCAGGACAGGAATAAATACGCAGACATAGAGAATGGACTTGAGGACATAGGAAGGGGGAAGGGTAAGCTGGGACAAAGAGAGAGTGGCATGGACATATATACACTACCAAATGTAAAATAGACAGCTAGTGGGAAGTAGCCACATAGCACAGGGAGATCAGCTCAGTGCTTTGTGACCACCTAGAGGGGTGGGATAGGGAGGGTGGGAGGGAGATGCAAGAGGGAGGAGATGTGGGGATATATGTATATGTATAGCTGGTTCACTTTGTTATAAAGTAGAAACTAACACACCATTGTAAAGCAATTATACTCCAATAAAGATATTTTAAAATAATAATAAATAAATAAATAAATAAATAAAATGTGAATGACTGTTTTACATGTGGTTCATCACAAAATCATAAAAGTGCAATTCTCCATTGTATATGTTTAAGAATATATTCATGATGCTGACTAAGGTCCTCATATGACTGTGGCTTTGGTCTTGAAACATGGAGAAATTTTTTCTTGAATTTCTATCAAACACAACTACCCAGCTGCCATTAACAAGTGATGTGCAAAGTCAGAGAGGGTCAACGCTTGTAGGATTTGGGAAAATTTTCTCCATTCTGTGAAGTGTTGAAGTCATTTATTGAACACCCACTAAGTGTAAAACAGGGCAGGATACTAAAATACTGAAAAAATGGACAACATATACTTTAAGTCTTCAAAGAGGTGATACTAACATTAAAACATGTGAAAATAACCAACAAAATGAAGAGTGCTATACTATCATTTTAGATAACAAATATGTGAGTTAAAATACATTTCTATGTGATCAAATATAAGCTGTTATTATTAAGGATTGACAACTATATTTGTATTGAGGAGAACTGTATTGAAGCAGCCTATGAACTTATTAATGGTTTATTGATTGATTGACTTATAGATCTTGGAAAGCAAAAATTTTCTTAAGGTCAAGTTGTAAAGGTAGGAAAGTAAAGACCATGTAGGATTTAAGATTGTGAAGAAGTTGAAAGACTTCCTAGGCAGATGAAATAGGGATATATTGGAATATAAGGAAAAGAACTTGTACTCCAGATAAGTGAATGCAGTTGGGTGAATGGATATTTGCTGTATGAAAGAAGTGGGGAGAACTACTGGAAGTGGATTTTGGTGGATTAGAGTATGAGTATCTTGAATGCCAAACTAGGGGATTGAGATTCCACCTGGCAGGCTGTTTTTGAAGGATGGCATGCTCAGGAAGCCAGGGCTGAGTAGTTCATTGCTAGTCATAGTCAGGGACTCAATCATTCAGCATGGTTGTCTAATTTTTCTACTGAAGGAAATTCATCTGAAGAAAGGTTGGGTGGAAGACTGTGACGGGCTGAAGACCACTTATCCTTACCATTACTACTAAAATCACTAAAATGCTAAACCTTTAATGGAACAGCCTTCTGGCTTGACTAGGAACACTACTTCACAAAGAAAGGATGAAACCAAAAGGTTTATCCAACTCAGACCTAGAAGTGGGGAGAATGGTGGGAAGGCTGCAAATAGTCAATCATTTAATACTGAATGGAGAATTAAGGACTCTAGAACTAACCTTTGGAGAAAAGTAAGAACAGAAAAGATAAGATTTGGAACACTCATTATTATTCCTGTTTTCATATAACAGGGTTTCTTGTCATCCAACTATTTGTTATCTACATCCTAATGTTAAGGTGTCTTTAGATTCCAGCCCTTCTAAGTCAGCAAACTGCTCATCCTGTTTCAGAAAATTACTCACTGATGGATTCATAACATAAACATAATACCGTATAATAGAAATAAAATTCAAATCAACTTTAAAGTGAAATTCTGAATTTTAAAGATATAGTATCATGAAGCCATTGTAAATAATACCAGAGATCTGCTGGGTTAAACATACAAAGCCATTGATAAATGAGGATGTGCAGTTAACAATTTAAAGAAGAGATACAATAGAAGTAAAAGAAAAAACAATTGAGTATCAAATAATTAAGAGAAGGCCTTGGAAAACTGTTGAATTTTTACCAGAATTAGCCTGTTTGAGCTGCTAACATTGAACATGCAGTGAAGGAGAGTTTACTGTCCCATAAACCAGTTTTGCTGAAATAATCACTCGAAACAGAATGTAATTCTTTCTTTTAATTGTAGCACTTGTGCTTAATTAAAATTTAACCTAAATTTTACTGGCTATAAGAGAAAATATACTGGATTCGTTTATATAATAACATATTTTGACATAAATTTCAAATGAAAATTATTTTCAAATGTATTTTCAATTACTCTTCAGTCACTATTTACAGATGATTTGAAGTATATGGATTTTTTTTTTATGTACAAATCATCCTTGAAAAATAAGGATTCTTTTACTTGAGTAGGACTTATCTTAATCCAGAGATCAGATCTAGGTCCAATAGACAAAATTTTAAAACTTAAAAATTTCTGAGAGTAAAAGGCACTTAAAAAGTTAAAACCTCCTAACAGACCAGCATTCCGACTATAGAATCAGCTGATTTATGGGTAGTGAGCATTTTGTTATCAAAATACTCATCCACAGCTGAGTGAGCCTATAGCATGGATACATGGTAGATTTCTGTACCAGAAATTGGATGAGCTTGTGTGTGGATCTCCTTCCAAATGCTAAGATTTCAAGGGCTTAACTGAGACCAGAACAGCATTTTCCAAAGTTGCTAGAAACAAAGAGTCCTTTAAAATGTTCCACTGACAAAGGGTTGTAGAGCCAAATAAAGTTTAAAAACACTTCAGACCAAACTCTACTTAACAGTGAAATTCACAGAGCACATTATAGCTCATTCCACATCTCAAAAGTCCTCCAGTCACGAAACATGTTTAAATTTCCTGAACCCAGGATTTCTCAAGTTTATTTTACTACAAAATCCTTTTTCTTACTTTTTTGTTCTTTTTTGTTGACTTCACATTCACTAATGTCCCATGGGAGCATAGGTGATATTCAAAATATTTAACAAACTTCAAGTGAAGGCACTAAACAATCAGAAGGCTGTCTGACTAATTAGAATGACCGTAAAACTAGTGTTCTTTGGATCACTATTTAGAGGAAAAATCTGGTTTAAAACTGAGATCTTAATTGATAATCTAATGCCATCAATCTGCAAAGTTGCCTTAATTAGTAGGGTTTTTTTTTCTTGTTTTTGGTTACAGTTGCTGGACTTAAAATGTAGCTGATATAATGTAAATCATTTCAAAAAGGTGAAATGTATGATGTCACATGTTCTCTAGCATCAAATCCATTTCACTAAGTCTAAAATAATCTCTTTCAAGAGACGCAATATTTTTTTAACCCTGGAAGGTTCGGTTCTAACCTTAAAATAACTTAAAGACACTTTTCAAAACTAAACTAAAAATTGAAAAAATAAATAATAAGTTGAAAAGGGCAAGAGCTAAAGTAAAAGACATTTTCACTGGCCATTAAAACAATTCTCTTCTTAAATCTGATTTTTAAAAATTAATAGAAAAGACTGGCAATTAACTTATTTTCCCTGGTGACTACTGCCTGTTTGGGGTGATACAAACATTTACCTAGATAACTGTGCTTTAGGAGTAATAAGAATTATATGTTTGGTCTCTGTCCCAGTTTCTGCCAGAGTTTTTAAAACCCTTGGGATTTCCTAAGAGATGAGATGATAATGATGTCTTTTGTTATGTTAACAAGGTGATCTTTGGAAAGCACCTAAGGATGGGAGCAGGCAGCCTGTGGAGCCAACCTTGTGATTAGAGGTTGGAACTTTCAGTCCCACCCCCTTGCCCTCAGGGCAGGGAAGAGCCACTCAAGATTGAGCTCAATCGCCCATGGCCAATGAGTTATTCAGACACGCCTGTGTACTGAAGCTTCCATAAACCCCCAAGGACAGGGTTCAGGGAGCTTCCCAGTTGGTGAGCACATGGAGATTTAGGGAGAGTGGGCTCCATGCTTTCTCCCCATACCTCGTCCTATACATGTTTTCTATCTGGCTGTTGCTGAGTTTTATCATTTTATAATACACCGGTTAATCTAGTTAATAGAATATTTCTGTGAGTTCTATGAGTCACTTGGGCAAATTAATTAAAGCTAAGAAGGGGGTCGTTGGAACCTCTGATCTGTGGTACAAGGGTCAGAAGCACAGGTGACAACATATACTTGGTGACTGGCACCTGAAGTGTGTGTGTGCATTCCTGCTGGACTGAGCCCTTAACATGTGAGATCTGATGCTATCTACAGGTAGATAGTGCCAGAATTGAGTTGAATTATAGGACACCCAGCCGTTTGAGCACTGCTACGCTCTCTCAGTGGAAATGGGGTGCTCAGGACCACTTAATGCTTTCCAGGCTCTGGCTTCTGTGAATTCATGACAACAGTAACCTCTGAAACATACACATGTACCTCTGCCACAAAAAACTTCTGATAGACACATAAGAAATTAATAAAAGTTGCTAAGAAAGGGGGTAAGGGACCTAACGTTGGTTGGATGAGGGGCAAAAATATTCCAGAAGGAATTACTACTACTATTTACCTTTTGATAGTATGTGATTTTTAAATATGTGATCTCATTAGATTTTCCAAATATAAATAAACAAGATAATTATCATTTGTTTAAAAAAAGGCTGAAGAAAATGTAGTTTTATATACTTCAGAAAAAAGAAAATTGAGGGAGGATTTGATTATAGCGTTCAGTAGGCCAAGAAATGTGAATAAAGAATTACTATAAAGGGGCCAGAAAAATGATTTAGGAGACAAGACCTTAGGAGACACTTTCTGATAAGCAGAGCAGTAACTCTTGCCCATTTCCTTTGTTTTTGGCCACGAATGGTTAAAGGCTCCTGTGAGACGGCTACAAGGGGACTAGTGTCCACATCAAGTGGATAGCTTAGATTCTGATACCAACTACTGGAAATTATCCAGGGCCCAGTAAAGAAGTACTGGTAAGCTGCAGTTGCCAGCACGGTGCTTGGTAGATGTAAATATTTGTGGGTCTGCTAAATTAACGGTAAGACTATAATTCATAATATCTTGCACACAAACTAGATTGGTAAGTTTTCAGTGGATGACTTTATTACCATTCAGAACTCAGTTAGATGGAACAGTATTCCTCAATGATTGAGAAATCAATCTTCCTCAATCTTCATATATCACCATCTGCAAACATTGCTCTCTCTCACAGATTACCTGCCTTCAGCTATGGATGAGACAGTGAGATGCATTTCATTCTCCTCTTCCTGGACACACAGAACAATGACCTTTTCTAACCTCCCTTGGAGCCAGGCAGAGGTCAAGTTTTTGCATTCTTGTTGAAAGGGTATGGGTCTACCACTTTCAGGCCTGGCCAGGAGATATTATGCATGATTGCCCATGTTCCCTTCTGCTGTAGTTTAGGTAGTCATGCATTTAAGACAACACCTCAAGGTGGAGGGGGCATGGGTTCCTGATTCACTACTTGAAAGCAATCTGCTAAGAATGAACCACCTAATTCACACTGGTCTCTGACAAGAGAAATAAACATTTATTAAGTTAAGACACTTGGCTTTCAGGAGTGTTTGTTAGACTACCTAGCATCAATTACCTTGAGTAATTCATTGCTAAACTGGTACACCGGTAATAACCACGGACTAGTGATGAGTCTACTTAATTCCAATCCTCTCCATTTCTCATTGCTGATTTACTCTATACTCACCAGAAATTATTTTTCATAGGACTTCCTGATGACCATGTCAGTCTAGAATTATCCATAGTACCTCTATGTCTATCTCTTCCTCCAATTCAACTTCCCAGTAGGGGACCTGGCATTACCCCTCTGTGTAGATACAACCATGGAGGATCAGGTCCTAACGAGAGCGTATCTAGAAGGGCCCTGTTCTGCAAGGTTTATGGTTTATTTTGCTATACCTTGGATTCATATGTTGGTTTAAAATAAAGTGACATGATTTTTGAAGGTTGAAGCTGAGTGGCTGAACCAAATTTCTATAATCAAGGTAACATATATTTTCCCCCTGAGTCTGTACTAGGTCATTTCTTAAAAATTATTTTTTCTATCCTATGAATCTATGTGTTTACATAAGCATTAGCTATTATTCCCAACGTCTATGTTATGGACGGAAAATAGGATTCTTCTCGTGTCCCAACTCAAATCAAACAGTAAAGCATTGTTTACATTATACAAGGTTTACATTGCACAGGACTGTTTATATTCTACAAGGATCCTGAGGTCACGTCTAGAACCAATGGGAAAAAATGTCATAATAGATTAGTAAGGACTGTAATGAAGATGGAAGGGAAAAGTGGTGGCATATGTGCTAGGCATTTATTTCCCCAACTGAGGTCATTTCCTTGTCATGTATCACAACGCTACTGTAGTTGCTCATGTGCTGCAATCCACTGCCCACCCATCCACCCATCTAACATTTTTGAGGACTTAACCTGTGCCGAGGACTCTACTCTCTGCCTGAAATGCAAGTGAAAAATACAACCCAGGTCTTTCCTGAAAGAGCACATAAAGGAAGACTGATCTCTGAATAGTAAGTGACACAAGATAATGGCTGAATGGGTGGTTTCTTTTATCGTGCACTTGCAGGATAGAAAGCAGAGAGAAAAATAGCTCCAAAGAGTTGGACATTATCATTGATTTTCGAGTGACCACCAATTAAAGAGCATGCTTAGCAGCTAGAAATGAGGACGTCATTAGATGACTACAAGAGCCAGACACTTTCAAAACTTTCCCCTAAACTTGCAGTTCCATTTTCATTTCATGAAGAGACAGCTTGGGAAGTCGGAGGTCACGCTCTTGTATGTCCACAACAGGGATGTTTTAAGGCACCGGTAAGCTCCTGCTGAGCTGCCACCTAAGGTCATACGACTGTGAATCATGGCGGGATATAATGACTTGGGCAACATTCTTTCCTGCAAATACGTACAAGATGGATGGTGAATAGTATTGAAGTATAATATATGGTGCCGATCATGAATTTAAATTCCCTCAGAAATGGAGGAGAAACAATTAGCAAAGGGCATTCTTGACTTCGTTGAGCAGCAATGCCTCTCTGACTCCTGAGACACTCATTTTCAGCAGTCAGGCCACAAGATGTGTCTTCAATTTCTGCAAAATCTAGTTCTAGCTAGATTTTGGGAACTAATGGGAATATGATCTTAATGGATGTCTCATGTTTGTCATGCAGTGTGGCTGTGGAAGTTTATGGGATGGAGTCAACAAAAAAGACAGGTCCTTTTTTACAGCATTCTTTATATCTGTTCAATCTTGTCACTACCATAGTGTCCTACTAAAAGGACGTTTCAGGGATTGTGTGAGGCTTGGTACAGTGTGTTTTTATAGTCAGAGTGGGTCAGCGGATGGAGAATCACATGAGAGAAAACAAGAGGATGAGGTGCTATTCCTGGCTCCAGCTTCACCTCAGAGAATGACCTTGGCAGAAGCACTTAACCTCACTTTGAATCTTTGAACCTCAGTTTTCTCATCTGTGAAATGAGGAAAAGAACATCTGCCCCTTTGCTCCCTCTCAGGATTCTTGGAGGATTAAACAGATCAGGGCTATAACCTGAAGTACGGTGAACCCATGAGGAAAAAAATTAGACATCACTTAACTATATAATATTCTTTTTAATCATTACTAATTTCCAAAGGTGAAGAAAACCTTGTTAAAAAAAATATGTAAGCTGATTGTTTTTCTGGAAACAAAATAAAGGCTCAACTAGCAACCCTGCATTAAAAAAGAGAACCTGAAATGCACATTCCAAATCTACTTCGAGACAGAAAGACCCCCAAATTCCTTCCAGTTTCCTAAGATTTTTCCACTATAATTTTTTTTCGTTATTGTCTTCTTCATAAAACGTTAGTTATATTTTGGGGGTTTGCTATTGCACAGTTGAGCGTATATAAGGAAATCGTCTTTCTAATTCACTAATAAAAAAGGGAGTACAGGAGAGAAGAAGGAAGAGAGGGAAGGAGGAAAGAATAAACAGAGAACAAACCCACATGGCTAAAAGAAACTGACCTGAGAAGACAAAACAATTCATAATTTAAAATACTATATAATACAAATGAAGTTAAAGATGTGTTTGCCCAGAAGAGGACTGACTTGAAGTAAACTGATATGATTTGCTGGATAACACGCTGTATTTCCCTGCTTTAGTGAAACAGTCAGTCATAGAAGAGCTCTATCTACCGGGAAATTATGAAAGAAATAATCTTCATTTCTCCATGATTCTTTAAAACCAAATTGGACTTTATTCCTTCTTATTTCTCTCTCAAACTCCACTCCTCGACATAGAAAATAGCATTCTGGAATGACTTAGAATTAGAGAGCAGTCAATATTTCATGATTTTAAGGTTCTTCATTAGGAACAATGTGAATTTGGGCCCAATAATCCTAATCCTAGCTTTTTCTTTAGTTCTATAGTTCTATTAGGCCATGTTGTTAGAGCACTGTTCACACTTATTGCCAATAGTCTCTGGATTGGAGGTCAAACTGTTACTTACCTTCTTCAGCATACCCTTCAATGATTAAACGCCCCCAAGGACTTTTAAGAATCATTTTCATCTTGTAAATATTTTTTAATTGACATCTTAACTTTATAGTTGCTTCCCCTGTGAGGGAAAGAGACTAGGGTGATGGAGGCTTTTTGCTTCTTACTTTGTATTTTTTCAAGTACTTATTACTTTTTAAATTAAAATCAAGGAACCAGCACAAGAATGCTAGTAAGGTATAAGTGAGATGTAATGCTTGGTGTGCATAAGGGTTCAATAGTCCACTGTGAGAGTGCAGCCTGTTGAACAACCTCAGTGATAAGTGGGAACCACTTGTCCAAGACTATTTTATTTAAGATGCAATACTCAATTCTATCCCCTTCAATACATTTTAAGTACCCCAAGCTAGAATAATGGGGCTAGAGGTGCAAGAAGAATATTATACAAAACAGGGCAATATAAAAAAAATTACAATCAAATTTTTCTTATTAAAAATATAAGTCAAAAACCTAAATACACTATTATTCCACAGAGTTTTAAGGTATATTAAAAACATTGTGATAGGATGTTTCAAAAATTATGGTACAATCCCCTTCTGACACCCTCATTCCTGAGTCACCACTTCAGCAGGACTGGGCTTTGGCATACTCAACCCACGTGATGAGACAATAGCAAAAGAGCTTGATGGCTCAGTTGCCGAGGACTAGCCCACTAGGTTCTGAAGACAAGTGGACCAGGTGCTCCCACTGTCCATGCCAACCACCGAACCTGTGAGTGAGGCTGTCTCAGACCAGCTCTCACTCAGCTGATCCATCAGTTGACTAAAACTGCATGAAGGAGCCCAGATAAAACCAAAAGTAAAACACTACCCAGATGAATCCAGTCCCAAATTGCCAAGTAATTGCTATTTTAAGCCACTAAGTTTTTTGTTGTTGTTGTTTTGTTCTTTATATCTTTATGGGAGTATAATTTCTTTACAGTGGTTTGTTAGTTTCTGCTTTATAACAAAGTGAATCAGTTATACATATACATATGTTCCCATATCTCTTCCCTCTTGTGTCTCCCACCCTCCCACCCTCCCTATCCCACCCCTCTAGGTGGTCACAAAGCACCAAGCTGATCTCTCTAAGCCACTAAGTTTTGAGGTGGTTTGTAATATAGCAAAAGCTAATCTATACTATAATACAATTTGGTCAAGTGGGTTTATCCTTGAGAATGCAAGGTTGGTTCAGTATCAGCCAGTCAAATCATGTGATTCACTATATTAGTTAAATAAAAGGAGAAAATCATATCATCATTCTTTTTAGATAGAAGAGATAAAAAGCATCCCATGAGGTTCAAAATCTATTGGGTAGGGTAAATTTTATAAAACTAGATCCAAATAATAACTATCTTTCCTTGATAAAGGCTATATACCAATAATACATGGCACATGTATACACTAACAAAAATTATTATACTACTAATTTTTTTAAAAAATTAGCATTTCCTTTATGGAGAGAATTGAGATAAAGATTTCTAACATTACTGGTCTATTGGAACCAATCTTTTTGGAGCTGTGTATTGAGAGAAATAGAAAGAGAGAGAAGGTTTAGAAGAATACAGATAAAAATGTCATATTTATAGATTGCTTTGATTATGTATTTCATTGGAAACACAGGAAAATCAATAAGCTATTAAATCTAAGAAAAGAGCTCAACATAGGGGCTGGAAAAAAATTAATACACCAAAATCACTTGCGTTCCTCCATAGCATCAATATCTAGATACAATACAAGATGAATTTACCATAGTAACAAAACCTATAGAGAGTATGGGGTTTCACCTAATAAATTATGCAGAAAATCTTCATAATGAAAACTTTATTAGAGGACACATGAGTAAAAGAAATTTATATCACAGGTATGGATGAGATGACTTACTATAATAATATAAATGTCCCTATATTAATCTATAAAATTAAATGCAACTGTAATAAAAGGCCAAGCTCTTTTTTTTGAGGGACAGCATAAAAAAGTGATTCTAAAATGTATCTGGGGGACTTCCCTGGTGGTGCAGTGGTTGAGAATCCGCCTGCCAATGGAGGGAACATGGGTTCAATCCCTGGTCCAGGAAGATCCCACATGCCACGGAGCAACTAAGCTGGTGCACCACAACTGCTGAGCCTGCACTCTAGAGCCCACGAGCCACAACTACTGAAGCCCACGAGTCTGGAGCCTGTGCTCCGCAACAAGCAAAGCCACTGCAATGAGGAGACTGTGCACCACAACAAAGAGTAGCCTCCTGCCCCACGCCTCGCTGCAACTAGACAAAGCTCACACGCAGCAATGAAGACCCAACGCAGCCAAAAAAAAAAAAAAAAGAGCAGATTGCTCTATCTCCTATAAAAACATTAAAATAAAATAAAATAAAATGTATCTGGAAGAATAAAGTTCTCCATACAGCTAAGGTAGTTTTGAAAAATAAGCTCAAAATGGAGAATGTGCCCTATACATTAAGATCTATTGGGAAGTCATGATAGATAAGAACTGTGTGATGCCCTTGGAAGAAACAGCAAACAAGAAAACAAATCAAACAGGTGGCCTAGAAATACAGCTATATACAGATAGGAAGTTGGCACATGAAAGAGATGGAATCATAGTCCAATGGAGGAAGTTGAATTACAGCTTTTGGGGAAACAGTCTCATTTTCAAAAGAGATATGAGACTGGATCTTACCCTAGTGACATCACTTATGTTGTACCCAGTCCTATATAGCTCACCTAATCTTCACAAAAAAATCCACAAGGCATAAACTATTATCCTCATTTTACAGGTGGAAAAACTGAGGTATGAGAGATAAAATGACTAGCCTCAGAAGTACATGGTGGAGCTGGAACTTAAACCCCACAGAAATCATTCTATTAACCATTATGTTATATAATTCCACCTAATGTACAAAACTAAAATACAATAGTTTTAATATCTAAAGGTGAAAAATAAAATCTAGAGAGAATGAAAGAAATTGCAAGGTAATATATTTGTGATTTCAGGGTAAGAGATAAAATACATCTTTGAAAAATAAAGAAGCATACATTGTATGAAGCAAAAGTGATGAATTTAACTATATTAAAATTATAAATTTATTAATATAAAAAATCTGATTTAAAAAAATGGGCAGAAGACCTGAATAGACATTTTTCCAAAGAAAACATACAGATGGCTAACAGGCACATGAAAAGATGCTCAACTTCACTAGCCATCAGGGAAATGCAAATCAAAACCACAATGAGAGATCACCTCACACATGTCAGAATGGCTATCATAAAAAAGAACAAAACTAACAAGCCTTGGCGAGGATGTGGAGAAAAGGGAACCCTGGTACACTGTTGGTGGGAATGTTAACTGATGTAGCCACTAGAGGGGTGGGATAGGGAGGGTGGGAGGCAGACACAAGAGGAAGAAGATATGGGGACATATGTATATGTATAGCTGACTCACTTTGTTATAAAGCAGAAACTAACACACCACTGTAAAGCAACTATACTCCAATAAAGATGTTAATAAAAACAAAAACAAAACAGAACAACCATATAATCCAGTAATTCCTCTCCTAGGTATATATCTGAAGAAAACAGAAACACTGATTTGAAAAGATGCATGCACCCACATCCAGTGTTTGTAACAGCATTGTTTACAATAGCCAAGATATGGAAGCAACCTAAGTGTCCGTCAAGAGATGAATGAATAAAGAATACGTGCCATATGTACACAATGGAACACTGCTCAGCCATAAAAAATGTTAAATTTTGCCATTTGCAACAACATAGATGGACCTGGAGGGTATTATGCTTAGTGAAATAAGTCAGACAAAGACAAATACTGTAATGATATCACTTATAAGTAGAATCTAAAAAATAAGACAAATGAATGGATACAACAAAACAGAAAGAGATTCACAGATATAGAAAACAATCTAGTGGTTACCAGTGGGGAGAGGGAAGCGAAAGGGGCAAGATACAGACTGGGAATTAGGAAGTGCAGACAACTTATGTATAAAATAAACGAGATACAAGGATATATTGTAGGGCATGGGGAATATAGCCAATATTTTATAGTAACTTTCAATGGAGCATAATCTATAAAAATATTGAATCACCATGTTGTACACCTGAAATTAACATAATATTGTAAATCAATTATACTTTAATAAAAAATTAGAATTTTATGTACAATAAAGGATACCAAAGTCAGACTGAAAAACAGTTGATGGGTAGAAGACATATACATTATCTAAAACCCAATAAAGGACTCAACAACTGAATACAAAAACTTCTACATCTCTAAAGACACACAATACTCAAGAGAAAAATGAGTGAAGGTCATGATAGGCAATTCACAGAATGGAAAACATGAATAGCAAGAAAGTATATGAAGACCTAACTTTTCTAGAATCAGAGCAATGCAGAATTAAAACACCTTACTTCATATGAATCCACACATGCCAAATTTCCAGAAGTTAAAATGCAAATTATGCCGTGGAGCAACTACGCCTGCGCACCACAACTACTGAGCCTGCGCTCTAGAGCCTGGGAGCCACAACTACTGAGCCCGCGCGCCTAGAGCCTGTGCTCCGCAACAAGAGAAGCCACTGCAATGAGAAGCCTGCGCACCGCAACGAAGAGTAGACCCCGCTCGCTGCAACTAGAGAGAGCCTGAGTGTAGCAACGAAGACCCAATGCAGCCAAAAATTAATTAATTAATTAATTTTTTAAAATGCAGATTAACAGCATGTGGTGACAAAGCATATGGCAAGAGAGAAATTCCAAGTATTGCTGGTGAGGGGAAAATGGTACAGCATTTCTGGGGAGGAATCTGTGAAATAAGGCATATATATGACTTCTACCTCAGCCATTCCATGGCTGCACTGTTACTCTGCACTGTTACTCAAGGGGACATGTGGAAAGAGTGTATTAATGCTTTATGGTGGACATAAAGTGTTGAAACTAGCCTAAGTATGTATCACCAGGGTAATGGATAAGTAAAACACGGTATTAACATATGGTGGAATATTAGACAGTGGCCAGAAGCAATAATTTCTATGGAGCAACACAGACAAATTTTAAAACAATAATTTTGTGTAGACAAAATAAAAGAATAGGATGTGATTTTTAGTCGATACTACGTTTGCAAAAAGTAGAAAATACAAAACAATTCGGTATTTCAAATATATACATATGTTTAAAATAACTATGAAAGGTGAGTTGGGAAATTACATATTAAATGGCCCAAATGGTGCTATATAGGGAAAAATAAAGGAAATAAATCTGGCAGAGGAACGTCGGGGCCAAAACCAATCTTAAAAGTATTAGAAAATAGAGTGACCATACACACTGATGATAGAGTGACATGAACTGAGGCATATGGTCCCTTTTGAGTAAATGCCTTAAATACAAACTAAAAAAATAATGTCATAAGATTTACAAGCACTATAAAAATACTTAGCAGTATTGCAGTAGACAGTAGAAATATATAACCTTTCAACTTAAATAAAAACAAGACTGATGAAATACCATCTTTGTTCCCATGTCGTCCATGCTAAGGAAGAAATAATAAATCAGCTTTTAAGATAGAATTTTTTACAATGAGAGATAAAAAACAAACAAAAAGAAACCCTAACTGTTTATCCCATGAAGGGAGAAAAAAACAATTTGAAAAGTCAGAGTAGAACTCTCTAAGGACAATATTTAACATCAATTTTTGTAAAACAGAATTTTAAGAAGCTGGTTTTGAATTGTTTATAGAGTTTCTAATTAGCATGCTGAGGAAATACAGGCTCCATCTTAATCCAGAAGCAAATAAAAAGTTCTGACTCTTGAAATTCTAGGCTCTAGAGTAGGTGCGTGCTGGTGTGCTGGTGTGTATGTGTGTGTACATTTGCTGTGTGTTTTCAATAAACTCAAGAGTACATAAGGGTGTATGTTATTACATTGTAACAATTCTTGAGCAAGTCTAACTGAAGGTCAGTAGCAAACAAGTAGATGCCGCTTGGGTGGCCCCCCAAACTCTCAGGTAATGAGCAGATCTGGCTTGGCAATCATGTTCTGCTTTTAGACATAATGCATTTTTATGTTCTTGTTAGCATTGAAAGACTAACTTGAATATTCTGCAACTGATGAAACGGACAACAGAGCAGTAACCTAGAGTTTACACGTATTTGGGGCAGTAAAACTTTAGTTCTAGATTTAACTTGGATTTTAGTCCTAATTTAACTTGGATTTTCTACAACGCATTTTTTTTCTATAAACTGGAGGTATATACCACCATAATCCTAAAAAACCTGTGACTTTGGGCTTCAGGGGTCTAAGCCTTCTAAGTGACTGAAAGGTACAACTGGATATTAGACCTGTCTAAAAATTGTCCTTTTCTGTCCTCACATACAAGGGTTCAGCTTGATTTTTGGATAGCTGTCATTAAAAAAAAAAAAAAAAAAGTGCAAAGAGCTAACGCCTTTTGCTACAAGACAAAACAATTTCTCCTGGACATGCAGTAATAGGAGGCAATGCCATGTGTTGGAAGCATGCACATATTTTATGATAGATATTAATCTGGAGGTTAACAGCTAGATGCTCTGGTTGAAGTAGTTTATTTCAAACATACATATAATGTTAACCCACTTTGTAACAAAGCCTTCAACATTTCATAAGCAAATTCGTTTTTCTTTCTAGTTTAAGCCCAAGGAAATCCCTATAAGTCTTGTCTCCAAAGAGTAAATATAAAGAATTCATAAGATTAAAGAGTTCTTATCAATTGTATAAAAAACTAGAAATGTACTAACTAGACAAAAATGTAGACGTCTAAGAGAACGTCCAACAAATAGAAAAGTAGAGGACTGCACTGAGATTGCAATCCTGAGAAAAATACATTATTTCTAAATGAAAAAGTAAAAGGAGATAGTATAAATTAAAGCCAGAAGAAAATTTAAAACCTACAAAAATACGAGTCAATACAAAGTTAAAAACCCATGAATTTTACTATATACCCAAAGGCTTCACAAAAGATCTCATGAATATCACAAATTAAAATAAAACAAACAAAAGCCAGAAATATTGTTTTCCCCAAATTGTACTACTACCTGCTTATTGCTTCAGTGGTAAGAAGAAAAATTATCTTCAAATAGTTAAATTGTATACCTACTTATATTTTAACTCTTAGGTGGATCTTGTTATATAATATATATGATCTTTAAAGAAAACTTGTTGATTGTTTATTTTGGCATCTCTTAGGAAATTCCTATTTAATTAGATAAATCTCCTTAGATAACTCTTAAATAAAAATAGATGCAAATACAGTATGTTTCATATCATTCATTTTAGACCTCTAAGAGTTGGAAAAGCTCAACCTGGAGAAGAAACCAGTTTTATTGAGGGAAGAAACTACTTTCCAGTTTAGAAGAGGAGGGATTATCCCATTTCTGTAGAGGAAGCAATCAGGAAGATACAAAAAGAATGATCCTTGCCTAGTGCTAAGGCCAGAACTACTGTGCATATTGTACCAGATCTTGTAAAAACAGCCACTGTGCTGGCACTCACAGGCCTGGGTCATGGTGTGTTCAACAATAAAACTTTGTTCCAAAGGATGGAACTCCTTCGGGCCAAAAAGCTTTCACCTGCATTATTCCATTAACCTCACTGTTTTGTTATGGGAAATGTGTTTATTTTTTGAAATGACATTGAAATATATCCTTAAAAGAACACTTTAGGTCTCAACAAGATTCTCTTCTCTTTCAGCCAACACATTACCTTTTAGAAATCAACCGTCTACTTCTTTCTTTAGATCATCACATTTCAAAGCTGTAGCAGCTAATAAATGTTAATAAAATTTTTCCAAAACTGCAATCTCCCTAAATTTCTATGCTGTCTTCTTTATCCTGCCTTTTCAAGGTAAAGGTGTCTTTCCAGTTTTCTTAGCATTATCAGGATTATGGATTTTGTTCATTGTTAAAGTTCATTATTTATGGACATAAGTTAATGTAAATGCAAAAATATCTCGTATTATTCACAAGCTGGCTGACTTAAATCACTCGCTCTTAAAACAACTTTACTGCTCTCCAATCTGTTCAAATGCACGGAAATATAAATTCAGGATGATGCGGCTTTTCTGCAATGCTTTCTTTTCAGGCTGCAGTCTACATGACAGCGTTATACCTTATCCTTGCTGCTGTTGTTGTTCTATCTATAAAATCTCTCTTGAAGACCCCCAAAACAGCTTGTAATTTAAACTTTTACTTTTGGTGACTCACTGTTTTCAAACTGCCATCTCTGACCATATCCCCCTTCCAGGGGAATTTATGCAGACTCTTAACCCATAATTGCTTTACTCTTTACCTCTATTTCTGGGTTCTTAAATTAACTCTTACATCAGTGTTCTTCATTACTCAAATTATTTTTTCTTAAGAACTTTTCCTGGAAGTAAGTTCATGCTATTTTTGACAAGCAAACATTTGACCTCTGAAGGAATTCTTATGGTAATGGGTTTATATCCCAAATGCACCACCAAAAATCTTTGTGACCTTGCATAAACGTCCCTTACCATTTCAGGTGCTATCTTTGCTTGACTCCAAAGTGAACTGATTAAACCTATGAGCATCTAGCTGTTATGCAATTTTGCCTCAGTTTGGTCAATGAAACTCTCAAAAATACATCAGATTTTCATTATTTTTATCATTAGCCTGTTTGTGTAAAATAAGTTACCATTTATGGAGCCAGTGTTCTCCTTTATTCCGGCATCCAATCATTGTAAATATTTCTCATGGACACATTCTTAGAAGGCCTACGAATAACCTGGCCTCTTACTGATTCTCCCTTTTGGAGTCTTACTAGCCAGACTTCCCCAATAACTTTCAGAGAGAGTTTTCCCCCTTTCCGAGTCTTCTTTTTGAATTCTATACGCCATAGAACTTTCAAAAGTCATCACACCAATACTAATATTACCACATACCCTCCAAAAAGCTCCAAGCTGTTTATGCCTATTCATTAAGTTAATACTTTATCAAAACTTGTCCAATTGAGTAGTTTTAGCACAGATATTTTACACAGTTTAGCACAGACATGCTCTGTTTAAGGCTGACAGATCCATTAGGAATTAACTTTCTGGTACATTTTCCCTCTGACATTTTCCTCACAACTGTGTTTCCTCATAACTGAGCCATCAGTTATCTCTTGCCTATAGAAAGGCAGATAAGAGAAAAGAAAGCTAAGTGAGAAAAGATATGTAAATAGACTAGCACAATATTGGACACATAATAAGTATTCAATAAATGATAGCAAGTATTCTTACCCTTATCCTCACATTAGTTTATATGTATTAAAAACTGATTACTGGACTCAACTCTTACTTCCATTGCTCATTAGATCCTCACAGAAACCTTGGAGGAAGCGAGGTTTTATCCCCATTTTACAGGTTGGGAGACTGCAGCCTAGAGGGCTTAAGTACCTTAACTGAAGTCATATAGTCAAGAAATAAGCCTATATTTGTCACAATCACTTGCCCATGCTTTGACGTGACACCACCACCCATCATTTACCCAGCTTCACCAAGGTACTACTAAATTTTTTACTCTTATTCTCCTCTCTTTGCTTCATACTGCCATTGTCACCAGCCCAGTCAAATTCACTTTTAATTTTCCAATGTTAGTGAGGGGAGTAGAAGGTGGAAATTGAGGTTAAAGGAGGAAACTTTAATGTTATTCAAGGATGACTTCATCTTAACTTCCAGCCTTCGTCTACCCATTCTCTGCTCCAGTCACACGCAGAGTATTTGCTATCTCTTCCATAAGTCTTGACTTTTCTTGTCTTTATGCCACTTTTCTTTTCTCCATTTGCAATGAATCTCCCTTTCCCTTGGTTCTTCACCATTTCTTACTCCATACTCTCCATTAAAATTCAAATCTACCTTTAAAGTCCAACTCATATACCAGTTCTGTCCTGCAGTCTCCTGGATCTACCAGGTCAGAACTAACCACTTGCTCCTCCGTGCTCCTGCAATGGCAATGATGTTAGAAGGGCGAGTGATTTTACAGCTCGCTCAACACCTGCGGGAAATATGTCCTCTTTGCCCTTCCACATCCTTTCTCCACCCAACTCTATATGGATGGCTTGCACAGCCTATCTTAGTAAGTGTCCTTGCTCTAGCTTCTGTTTGGCTCACCAATGAAGAGTACCAATAGAAGACTGTAGGGAATGAAGGACGGGAGTGAAGTTAGGGTATTAATTCTTGCCAAATTGCATCCCCCAACTAATGTATAGTGCTTCTCCGTGGGGCATCACAGCATCTTTGGGGAGGACTCTCTCTCCAGCAAGGCTTCCTTTCTCTTCCATCTCCTATAAAGTAACCACACTTTTACTGAACCCAGGGCACTACACTATCTCTTGATTCTCTACATTGGGCTCAATTTACCCTTATTGATGTACCCCTGATTTCCTGCTGAGACCCTGTCTGATGAACTTCGTAATATGCTCTTCTAAGCTGTTAATTTTACAAACCACATTATTACACTTATTAGAAGAATGTCTTCAGGATGTGTCAGTAAGCTCTGATTGATGATAATCGTAAACAGCTAGAATTTATGGAACATAAAGTATGCTTGAGTACATCGTGTGCATTATTCTAATTAATTAAAATCACTATTAGCTAAGCAAGGCACACAGATGCTAAGAGGTTCCCAGAAGTAACTTGCTCATGGTCACTCCAGTGTCTCAGTAGTTTAGGACTCAGATCTGTCCAAAGCCTAAACCTTAAGTTCTAGGTCTAAGCAGTGGCTCTCAAACTTGAGTATGCATCAGCATCACCAAGAGAGCTTGCTGAAACAGGTAGTGGGCCCCACCCCCAGAGTGTCCGAGTCTGTAGGTCTGGAGCAGGGCCCAAGACTTTCACTTCTAAAAATTCCTACGTGCAGCTGATGTGCTGGTCTGGGTACCAGACTTTGAGAACCACTAGTCCAGGCATTTTAGGTCCAGAATTTCAGGTGTTAGAATAATTTTCTGGTGATAAATTGTCAGAAAAAAAAAAAAAGCACTGCATTTTCCTGTTTGTAAGGAGGTAATACATTCAAAATTAAAGAGTCAATAAGGGGGCTAACTATTTAAGAAAGAAGAGTTATTCTCCAGGAAGATGGGAGGAGATGGACATTCTAAGGACAGGAATGCCCTTTCAGGAAACTTGCAAGGGGAACAGAAAAATAACATAGTAAGATTCTGCTATCCAGTGTTCACAGAACATGAGTGGGATACCCTTGACTGTAAAATGGGAAGCCAACTTTTGCTCACCATATACATACCTTATTCAGTACAAATGTTTATTAAGAATCTCCAAAAGCTAGACACTAGGCATCAGGGCTACACTGATAGAGCAGATAAAGTGCCTGGCCTCAGGGAGCTTGTGCTTCAGAGGATGTACATCAGCTAGATAGACTGAATGATGGATACTATATTGGGTTCACACTTCGTCTCAAGAAAAAAATATATCCATAGACGTGATCCAGGAGTCAAATGGCAAAAGACCTAGCCTCAAAGTGAGTGTTAATTTCATTAAATGGTAGGTAAAAATTATTTTATATGCCGAGATAGGCTCTGCTTAAAAGACACACTATTCCTCCAAACGTATTATACAAGCCAGCTTATGAACCTGTGACTTTTTCTAGGAGAAATGTTGCCTTCTTTCCCAAGAAGGGAGCAGCAGGGGTCGGGGTGGAAATAGTTTCATCAGAGGCACAGTCTCACTACTACTGCTCAGCTCCAATTCGCAACCTTCTGAATGGTTTCCAGACTAAGTAATTTAGCAAAGTGATGAAGAAAAAATGGCCCATTAATCTTATGATGCGTGTTATAACTTCACTCTGGGTTTAGCATAGGAAAAATATTATTTGCATTGATTAGAAATATGCTTTATGGCTGCATATATTATTCACTCTGAAGATTCTAAAATTATTAGCTGGGTTGACATGATGAACTGCACAGGAGTACTTCTAGAAGACATCTCAATGTCATCTGTTACTCACATCATATAGGTCTAGGAATCAATATGTATTTTACTCAATATGAGATCTTATTCCAAACACCAAAATATGCCTGTTTTTATTCGATGGTTACCATCATGAAACTACCAGCTAAACATCATTTAGAAAATTCAAAGCAAGTAAATTACTGTATTAACTCTCCAACTATGACTTTCCTCCACTTACAGCTGAACCTAATATAATGATCTGGTCAGTCTGACTAGGAGGATTTATTCATTAATTTACTCAAATGTTCTGAGGTATATTTTGAAGGACTTAAATTATGGTCTGGTTTGTAGGATCCAACAGTAAGGCTGCAGGTTTATCTCCTACAAGCTCTGTGACCTTGCCCAAGTGACTTAGCATCTCTGAGCCTCACTTTCCTAATCTGTAAAATGGAAACAATAATAGAACCCAAGTTGTAAAGCTGAAGGAAAAAAAGTAATATGGTAATGTATTTTGGCACAAAAGAGCAGTTACGCTGATGGTCATTATTTGTCAATATTGTTGCTAAGATTATTGAAAACCTGTTGTTTGTTAGGTGCTGTTCAACGACTAGAATTTTAAGACTGTTCTTCACCTTTATCCCAGTTTTACCTGCAAAGTTCTGCCATGCACTGGAAAAACATACTGGTATTTCTAGGGAAGGGGACCACTCAGGTGACATTTTTGTTTCACCAGGTAGATAAAGTATACAAAGGTTATAGTGTATCTTTTGAGTCCTTTGGACGTCTAGTTACCTTTCACTAGAATGATTCTAGTAGATCCTGATAGATACCTGAGACAAGGTCAGGTCAGTGATGTTGGTACCTTTTCTGGCTTAAGAGCATAGGGCAGAAACACAGGAAGAGAGGTCTTCCTTTTCCACTCCTGTTACTAAGAACCCTCTCGAATAATGACAATCTGAAACAGATCACTACATTGTTGCATGCTGTAGAATCAAAGCAGTGTACAAAGCAAAGAGCACTGGCCTCCATTATACTTGCATTTCACTTGAGATTCACTTTTCTAGACCGTGGAGAAAGCAGATGTTTCAACACTTTCCAGGTACTGGAATATTACAATCTGGCCATCTCCACCACTGCATGTTTGATCACACTATTCCCTGCAAATGGAATGCTGTTCCATCAAGGTCAGATTGACCAGTGCAAATACCTGATTTTATCGTACAGTCAGAACCAAATTAACTTACTGAAATTCTGCCCAGCTCAGGGTCTACCTTCTCTGTGAAACCTCCTGTGAGATCCCAAGTTACAAACAACTCTATCTTCTTCAGAAGACATTGTATACTATATAAATAGTAATTTACATATAAATATATGTATATGTTTGTGTATTTCCTTGTTACATTAAGTTATAACTCCTGTGGTTTCTCTTCTTAACTAAACTGGACCCCCTAATCATCACAGTGGCCATGTACATCATTGTATCCTCCAAAACATCCAGAATAATATCACGGATTCAGTATATAGTTGTTTAATAGAAAACAATTAACTAACCACTGCAGAATACTAGTGTCTCTCAAGGTGTGTTCAGTGGATCATAAATCCTGTGAGACAGTCCATGAAGGAAAAGATTTCAAATAAATTTGGGATCTGTTGTCCACTACATCCCCTTATCAGAGACTCATAATTCACAAGACTCGTGAAAAGCTCTGTAGCAAAGAAACTGTTGACTTAGTTTGACCCAGTATTTCTCTTACAAGAGTATCAGTTCTGGAGGTCAAGGACATTTTTCACCTCTAATATAACATCTCTACTGCCTAGTAGAGTGCCTGGCACTTAGTAGACACCTAATAAATATTTGAATAAGTTTCAACATACATTCCCCTTTTAAGCTATAGAAGAAAAACATAGTATATAGTAGATTTTGATTTACTTTGGGAGAATAATAATATGAATAGATAAATTTACACAAATCATCTTAAAGTATATATATTTGATAATACTTTTTTCCACAAATCTACACAACTGCACATTTAGTGGTGACAGTAAACGAACTACATTTGCTTCGGAAAACTTGCTAAGAAGGATGGCTACTAAAAACTACAACTTGAACCCCAAACGATTTATTTCATTAGTCCCCACTCCTTAGCAGTTTTAATATAGAAGAAAATAGACGCATATATTTCTTTTCTGCCATAATATGACATCATATAAGGAATGCTATTTTATTAGCTAGAAATAAGATTTGCTTTTGTTATTTTAGTACATTTGATCACATAAGAATAATTCTAGATTTTTTCCCCTCCTGTGACTCTCATAGCATCCCCATCTAAAATAGACTTTGGAGATTTAGATCAAATGTCATATCAATTGTCCTAGACTGCTTACTATGTGCTTTCACTATAGATTTTAATGTCAATAGAGAAAGGAGAAGGAAAAGTCAGAGGGAAATGAAACAGGTGTATGCAACACCCCTCTCTACTACCGACATTTCTCAGAATTCTGGGGCAAGTTGCATCTATAAGGGGAAAGTTTTTCACCATGGAACTCACGGTGGTTGAACTTCTCATGAAGAATTTTTTTTTCACTACTGAAGAAAACTATGTTTGATTTTACCATAACTGAAAAGTTCTCCTGTTTCTACTTCTGAGGTTTGCCCTCAAGACTACTGTTTACCTAATGGAAGTGACTCCTATGCATGGAGGAAAAAGTGCACCATTTGAAGGAAAAGCTAAAGGAGTGATATTCAGGTAGCTCCTCATTCCACCAATGAAAACATACACATAGATTTTCCACTTTACACCTCATTTTCCACCTTATTTTCATGATTTTGAAATGAATATGTAGGGTCTGATGAGTTTGTCAATAGTCTATAATTATTAGTGTTATTAAAATAGAATACAAATGATAAGCCATATGTAAAAATGCTGTGTGAATAAACTGCTATACCCCAAATAATACAAATGAGTGAATGGCAGTAAATGCTAAGAGGGATTAACAACATAAAGGATATTAAAAAAATGATGACCGTATTTCATATTTATGTGTCTTTTTCTCTCTCACTCTTTTTTCTTTTTCTTTTTTTTTTTTTTTTGTGGTACGCGGGCCACTCACTGTTGTGGCCTCTCCCGTTGCGGAGCACAGGCTCCGGACGTGCAGGCTCAGCGGCCACGGCTCACGGGCCCAGCCACTCCGCGGCATGTGGGATCTTCCCGGACCGGGGCACGAACCCACGTCCCCTGCATCGGCCGGCAGACACTCAACCACTGCGCCACCAGGGAAGCCCTTCTCTCTCACTCTTACTCCACTCCTAAATAACTAAGAGAATATGCTCACAAATGGTAAGCATGTTTTGGATGTTCGATGTGTGTTTGTGGGAAAGAACAAAAAAAAAAACTGCCTCAATTAGGTCAAATATCATACAAGAGATGAATGAGATTAGAGATGGGATTGGTATTTGTGTTAGTTACTCAATAGCTAACCAATCACGGATATGACAGTGTAGTGCAATATGCAAATATACTTTTAAACAACTTCTCTTAAGTTATCTACTGTCTGTAAAGACAATCACACTCAACTGCTCTGCACTTAACCCCAGAGCTTCTGACTTAGAATCTCTTAGAAATAGGTACACGTTTCATTGCTTTGGCAACATTTACATGGCTCTGCATCAGGCAATACAACTGCTAAGACCACACTCTGGGAATTCAGGAAAGGCCAGTGTCCAGTTCTGGTCGTTCTACCACCCAACTGTGATCTAGGGTAAATTCCTGATAAAAAAAAAAAGAAAAAAGAAAAACCCTGAAGATGCTGAAACAGTATTTCCTACTTCACAGGGTTGACATGGGGATAAAAGGTCAGTAGGATAAAGTGCCTCTCACCCAGGAAACACTGATAAATGCTACTGATGCTACCGTCCATCATCATCATGACCGATCAAGAACATATTGCCACATGGAAATTCAACATTCCCTCATGGAAATTCAACATTCCCTGGGCCATGCACAACTTTCCTTTAAAGGACTCATATTCTATGTGGGGTCTTAACACCTTCAAATAACAGAAAATACAAGTCTTTACGCCTTTTTTTCTGTAGCTAATTTTGGCATCTTTCACCTCTGTCCACTTAACTGTTGGTTTAGCACATTCTTGTCACACAAAGAAGCTACTTCCCAAAGAGAGGAGCAATGTGTCAAGTGACAAAGACATTGAGTGAAGTCTTTCACATCCTAGATTGCCCACGGTACAGCTCAGCTGGTCTCTGGGTTGGAAGGCCTGGGTCTACTTTGCTCGTCTGTTACAGGGGAAGGGACATGGTCCTTAGCATGTGGTCTGTGAAACAGAAGCAGCTGCGGGTAGAATTATAACACAAGCAGAAATGGCTTCAATTCTTCCTTCTTAGGTCTTTTTCTTCTTGTTCAGCTGTTCAAGGAACTTGCCTGCCCTCTGTCCCTGCCAGGACGATGTTACGTCTGCCTGGATAAGTAGGTCACCATTGTATATCAGGAAAGGTCTTATTTGTAATCATCAGGAACCAGATACAGCTAATTTGAGCAGAAAAGGAAACTTTTGGAAGTTTATGGTTAGGCCTCAGTAACTAGAAGCAGACGAAACAACCGAAAGCCAAGGCTATGCTATTGCAATTATAGGATCAGGCCAAAGTGATGTTATAAGTCCTAGCTGGCCTTCCTACCAAGCAGCAACAGGAAACAGGAGGTTGACCCAGCACTGCTGGCCTTGCTTCTTTACATCATTTATTTGTAATTCAAAATCCAAGAGAGGGGTGCAGTTGGCCAACCCGAGGTCGCCCGACTGCTTTCCATCTGTAAGGGAGACTGAGCATGTGAGTAAACAGTGTATCTGACATGTTCAGCTTGTATAACGAGAGGAAGGCTCTGTTTCTCACCAAGACCCACAAAGTGGAAAATTCCCCAGAGAAAGGAATTTCAGATCAGATGCTTGGAAAGTTAAAAACAACAACAACAAACAAATGCAGATGTGGAATTAAAGACATGGAGTCATTAGAACCTATATGTGGAGTGATTCAGACCTGAGTTCACATCTGGAGCAAGCTACTCAATCTTGCTGAGCTTCAATTTTCTCTAAAGGAAACAACGTGGAAGATGATATCCACATGTAACTTGTGGTACACATGAAGGAGGGTAGTACAGTATATGATGCCTGGCACATCCTATGCATTTTCTAAAACTACTAGTAGTACTATTATTATTGTCACTTATTATAAAATTTATTGTAGAAATTAACAGGGAGAGTATTAATAAATGTTAATACAGTGCTAAGTGTCACATTTATGATCTCAACTAATTATTTGTTGATTCAACAAACATTCCACATATCAGAAAATAACCTGTTAGTGTATATATATATATATATATATATATATTTTTTACAGAAGAAAAGAAATCCTGAGGCTTAGAAAGTGTAAACAATGTACCAAAAGTCACTCATTTAAGAGGTAATGCAATATTATTCAGCCTTAAAAAAATGAAGGAGATCCTTTCATTTGTGACAATATAGATGAAACAGGAGTGCATTATGCTGATGAAATAAGCCAGACAGGATAAATACGAACGATATCATTTATATATGGAATCTAAAAAGAAAAAAAGCCACACTCATAGAAACAGAGTAGAAAACTGGTTGCCAGGGGCTGGGGTGTGGGTGGGGAAAAGAGGGGAAGACTGGTAAAAGGGTACAAACTTTCAGCTGCAGGATGAATAAGGTCTGAGGATCTACTGTATAACATAGTTACTACAGTCAATAACACTGTATTGTATAACTAACATTTTCTGAGAGAATAGAACTTAAGTGTTCTCACCAAAAAAAGAAAAAAAGGAAAAAGTGTCATGAGCTGTTAGATGTATTAATTAACGTGATGGGAAGGATCCTTCTGCAATGCATCTGTATATCAAATCATCATGATATACTCTTTGACTATCTTACAATTTTGTCAATTATACCTCGATAAAACAGGGAAAAAAGAGGTAATAAAGATGAGATTCCAATCCAGGATTATCTAGCTCAAAAAACTACACTCTTAACCATTACAATATAGTATCCATCCATATGTTGTAACTGTAAAATGCTTAACACAAAAGAAACGTTAAATAAATGGTATTTATTCTAACTCTAATGCTTACTAGATATGTTATGTGGTATGTTTTACTTCTAACTACAAGGGTATAAGGTGCAAATTCTTGCTACAGAACATAAAAGCCCCTGTGGTACCCTGTAGGATAAACACAGTACCTGTAAATCTCTCATCTCTCAACCCAGAGTCTCCTCAAGTTGGAGGTCTTTACCCCCTTTATAACATGGGAATAATGCCTTTCCCACATTTGCACTGGGCATGAAAATCCATACTTCCAGGTGTATAGTGAACCTCCACTTAGCTCCTCGTCACCTTGGAATCACCAGACCAAAGATCATTTATTCCATTAATATAAATGATGTAGGGATAGAAGTACAGAATATACAGAGAGTATTGGAGGAATCCAAACAACAAGTCCTCCACTCTCAAAACAAATTTTAGAGTTCCAAAAGTAAAGAGCAATGTTTGGAAATAAAACTAAAAATGAAACTAACATCTACAATTAGCCAAGTATTTATTATGGGTCAGGCTACTTACTAGGCACTTGATAAACATTACAGCTCATCTTCCTGCAGTCCTTCAAAGCATATAATATTGTTTCTATTATATAGAGAAGAAAATTGTATCTAAGCAGGTTAGTGATTAGCCCAAGACCACAGGGCTAGGCTGTAAGAAAAGAAGGCCAACTTTCAGTGGTCAAAATGGTGATGGATGTTATAACTAGAAGATTATGGCTAATCAAATAAAAATATTCAAAACGGTCCTAATGTATTATTAGGATTTCTTTAGAATAACTTGGGTGCCTTAGTGAATACAGTAGTGGTAGGCACTACAGTCTCTTTAATTTGCTAATCATACAAATCTACTTTAATATTCTTGGTGACAAGGAGCTAACTACTGATAAGACAGCTTCTTCAGTTTTGGGGCTACTCCAGGGTGAAATGCCAGAACGTCTTACTGCCTGCAATGTTACCTAGTTCTACCAGGGGGAATAAAGCAGAACAAGTAGCCACTGTTCTTGACAAATGGATACAGTTTCAGATTTTCAAAATGTGAGTGTCAGATTCATTCACTGTATCACATAGATCTGTCAAATGGCTTTGTCCATTTACTAATGGATGGCACACTGCAGACACACGTTGGGTCAAAGGACTCAATGTCACCTCATTGATACTGTCATCAATATAATTTGTATTGGCATTTTGTCTCACCCTGACTTTAAGGACTATGTGGGGAGATCCAAGTCTCCAGACCATGGACTGATCACCTCTGCTTGACACAGTATTCTCTGCTCATTTCCAGAGGGGACCAAGGATGAGCTCTTGTACTTCTGAGTCTATTCACCCTATCTGGCAACACATACTAGCTGGGCTGATTGGATCAAGCAGGAGCCCCAGAGTTTAAATTTCCAGCTGCATTGGAGGAAACAGAGGCTATGCCCCAATCCCATAACCCCTCACTTCTTACTGCTAGCCTATCCTAGGCTGTTCTTGCTGATAGGAGTATTTCATGCTAAAAATTAATTTTGCTTACCTGATGGCAGTCACACAACCTCAAATGCCATTTTTATAAACAAGGCAACCACCAATGGAGTGTGATTTAGGGTTTTTTCTTCTGTAGACCCTGCCTACCCTATAAAATCTCCCATTACTGCATCATGGAGACTATAATCCCTTTCCGAGGGAACAGATTCTTTCCAACCATAAGATGAAATAAGAACCTACATTTCCATACTGCCCAAAAGGAAATACATTGATTACAAAATGCAGGAGAATGACTGATTTTCCACATTTGTTGTGTTCATTAAAGGGTTTTTGAATCGACTTGACAGTATTAAAGAAGCTCAACACACACAAAATAAAAATTAATAAATGAAGAGAAAAAAATTGCATTTACAACAAACAACAAAATAAACACATTGATATATAAAAGGTTGTTATACATCGATGAAAAATGGATGCCATAAAGTCACAAACTAAAAAGTATTAACAGCCAATAAAGATATGAAAATATGTTCAACCTTGCTATTATTAATCAAAGAAATACAAATAAAATAATTCAGGTGTCATATTTTACTGAGCTAGAATGACAAAGTTTTAAAAAACTTGATAATACTGGTATTGATATTGATAATACTGGTACTGATGACTGTGTGTAAGAAACCACACTGGATGTTAAATTCTTGGTAGAAATAAGAAGCACGGTAACCTTTCTGGAAGAAAATATGTCAGTATGTACCAGAACTGACAACCAGCCATTCAAGTTCTAGAAGTCCATTCTAAGGAAATAAACAAATGCTCAAAGACATATGAACAAGGATGCTTGTCTCATTGTTTAGCAAAGCAAAACAAGAATAATCTAAATGTTGAACAGTAGGGACTGGTAAAATAAATAATAGAATGCTGTTCAACCATTAAGAATGATGCTGCAGATTTTTATTAGGTGATGAGTAATCATACTTATATTACTAAATAAAAATGTTATAGAACTGTTTTGTAGTTTGATATAATAATTAAAGGTATTTTATACTTGCATTGTATTTATATGCACACCGTCACAAAAAAGTTTCAAAAGATACCCTCAAAAATGTTACAGAGATGATTTATCAGAAATGGGATTTTAAGTTACTTTTCCTTTTTTCTTTAAATCCTTTCAATTTTGGAGTTTCTGCAATGAGCCTGTATTATTTTTACAATTAAAAATATTTAAATTTACAATAAAAGGATCTAAATTCCTCCAGTTTTCCATTTATTTTCCATCCTGGCTCAGGGTATTTGTGTAAAAAAAAAAAAAATCAGCTTATTTTCTCTTTTGTATCAATCTAAATTTACTTTTCATAAGTTAACTATTTTAGTCTGGCAAAAGTTTCACACAGGAAAATTGTTAAGGTCTGAGTATTCTATTACCTTTAAAAGCACTGGAAACTTTGAAATTATTTCTTTCAGAATTTTCATATAATACTGAAAGGCGGGGGGGAGGTAGCAAAATGAAGGGAAATAGATAGTAGTAGCCAACTTCAATTAAGAAAAAGCAACAAGAGGCAGTTTGTACTCTTTTGATACGGCAGAAGCTCCATGTGTCAACTCATGCTAAAAAATGTATATATACACACACATATATATGTTTGTGTGTATTATATGTATATGTGACACACACACATAATTAATCCAGTCTTAGGCTAATCACTCATTGTGGCAGAAACAACGAGCTGTTGACTACACTTTAATTAGCTCCTCCAGCCTGCAGAGGCATCACTAGGATCAAGATAGGAACAACATTCTCCATCTCCGCTTGCATCTGGGTATGGTTCTATCCCAAAGAATGTGACCAGAGGTGACCTGAAGAGTTTATGTCTGAAGGATAACGAGTTGATAATTGTAGCTTGCAGTTTCCTCTCTCCTTTCCTTTATAGGACAAACGCAGAGCCACTTGATGAAGGTGGTGGGTCCCTGAATAACTGAGCAGAAAACTGACCCTCAGACCACCAAAGTCCATACTACACTCCTGAGTGAGTGAGAAATGAACTGTCCATGTGTTGCTCCAATGAGGTTTAAGGTTTATTATTTAGTGTTTAACTAACGCATTTTTTCTTTAAACCTCAGTTGCCTTCTCTGTAAAATAAAGTCTTTGAAAAGGATCCACTGTAAGTTTTTTCCATTGCTTATGTTTTTATCTTAGTTTTTAATTCTCAGAAACATTGCACGCATTTTACCTTTTACGTTAGTAAGTCTACTTTTTTTCCCACAAAGACGGGTTCTTCAAGTTATGGAGAAGTCATAGCAGACTGTTGCTTCAGTTTAAGATACGCATTCACATATGAGATGAGAAGGGTGAGGACCCAGAGAAACACCTTTGACAGAGGGGAGTGAGAGCATACTGAAGAATGTTTAGCAATAAAGGTTTCAGATGGGAGAAACGGATGGGTTACATCTAACAGATTTGCTCAAAGGAATTCTGGAAAGGCAAATATGTGAAAATGTATATAGCAAAGACATGAAATGCCTTTTGGTCCCTAAATGGATTTCATTTCAAAGACGTGCATATTGCAAATACATGTACCATAAAACTTCTCTGTCCACTTCTAGAATTTTCTAAAGCCTGACAGAACATCTGCAGAGAGAGGATGTCATTCCAAGATAATCGACTGCAAGTGACTAAATTAAGATAAAAATGTCCTTAACCTTGAACAGTTTTTAAAGAGATTTTAGAAGAAAGGAGCCCTCCAGGGGGTTGTATAACTATATAATTGTACCCTTTCTAAAAGGCTATTTACAGATACATAATGTTTCCCCTCCATTCTTTAAAGTAAAATATAGGATAAAAAAAATAGTTTGGGGATAATATTTGTTTGGGACAGCAGGCACTGCTAATCAGTACCACTCTCTCCTTATTCCTTACTATCAGAGCCCTGGTTTAGGAGACCCCATTATCCTTAAGGCTAAGGTGGCCAGTTTAAAATCCGAGCTGATGAGATCTAAGTGCAAGTCTGCTGACCACCTGTGGTAAAAAAATTTGCTCTCTGAGTTAGACACTGCCTGGTTTTTCTTACTTCATTTCTTTTTTTTTTCATTTTCTTTCTTCCTGCCCAAATTGTTGGAACACTATTGGAGATTCTGGGGTCACTTTGAAGCTATGTGGATGTGCTAGAGATGTGGAAGCTGGAAGAGCGAAGCAACCCAGTCCCCTGGTGATGCCCTTCAGCAGCTGGACTAACGCTAGAGGGACTATCTCCAAACTTCCTGCTACCCGTGGAAAGTAAGGTAAATCACTCATTCACTTTCTGTTACCTACTAACTGATCCAGAACTCTAACCTCAGGGTTCTAGAACCCTTCTCAGTATCCCATAGTCATACTCATGTTCCAGACTCCTGATCATCAGACTTGCTTATAGCAGATGTATGGGGAGGGCAGGCTCTTCTGGAAGCCCTCATACTTCCTCCCCTACCCCCACCACACACAAATAATGATCTTTATGTCCACTCATCCTATCTACACTCAGAGGCCAGGGCCCCCAGGAAGGCTTCACTGACAACCCTTTACTCCTCTCTACAAGCAGAAAGGGTAGAGGTGTGGGCTCTGGAATCAGACTTCCTAGACTTGAATTCTTAATCTGTTACTTACCAGTTTAGGACGTGGGCAAAGTAGTTACCTTCTCTGGACACCCTTGTAAAAGAGGAACACTAAGTAGCACCTACGTACCTTACTGAAAGGATTAAATGAGCAAATGCAGGTAAAGTTCTTATCATTTTTTCTTGGGTCAATCAATTCTAGCTGCTATTGTTACCTTTGACTAATTTAGGGCAGAGTCCCTTTGCCCTCCTTTGGTTCTCTGGGCCCGTCTCATTCACAACACACACAACCGCATACTGCATTCACAACACACACAACCGCATACTGCAGAGTTTTGAAAGGTGGTTCTCAAAATGTGGTCCCTGGGCCAGCAATATCAGCCACACCTGGGAACTGGTTAGAACTCTGGCACTGGAGCCCAGCAATCTGTGTTTTAACAATATTCTCAGGCAAATCTGATGCACACTAAAGGCTGACGACAACTGAGAACATCTGTCTCAGACTCTCCTGGAGGCATTCACCAAAAATAGAGTTACAGGACCTTACACCTTACCAGTTGGAGAACGGGTCTAGTAATTGCCCTGGTTATCATGCTTGTCATGATTTTTCAGCACATAAATGTTTGAGAATCACTGCCATTTTGAATGTGTGTTTCACTTGTCTGTTTTTCCAGTGGACTTTACTTCCTTGCAAGGAAGGTTTGTGAAGATTTGTTGCTGTTGTTTGCATTATTAGTTTTATTATGCTAATTCTAGAATCTCTGGTGCATAGTGCAATCTCAGGCAGGAAGTAGTGGCTCATTAAAACAGGTATCCCAAAAGTCTTAGTAGAACTTCAAGATTAATTCCTTCAGGAAGAGGTAAAATTGTCATTAGATGCAGATGATATGATACTATATAGAGAAAACCCTAAAGACTCTACATGAAAACTACTACAACTGATAAACGAATTCAGCAAGGTAGCAGAATACAAGATTAACATACAGAAATTGGTTGCATTTCTTTATACCAACAATGAAATATCGGAAAGAGAATGTAAAAAAACAATGCCTTTTAAAATCACAACCCTCAAAATAAAATACTTAGGAATAAACCTCACCAAGAAGGCAAAAGACTTATACATTGAGAACTGTAAGACATTAATAAAGGAAAGTGAAGATGATTCAAAGAAATGGAAAGACATCTCATGTTCTTGGGTTGGAGGAATTAATATTGTTAAAATGCTCATACTACCCAAAGCAATCTACAGATTTAATGCGATCCCTATCAAATTACCCATGACATTTTTCACGCAATTAGAACAAATAATCCTAAAATTCATACAGAACCATAAAAGACCCAGAATTGCCAAAGCAATCCTGAAGAAAAAGAACAACGTTGGAGGCATAGCCACCCCAGACTCAGACAGTACTCCAAAGTCACAGTAATCAAAACAGCGTGGTATTGGCACAAAAACAGACATATGGATCAACGGAACAGAATACAGAGCCTAGAAATAAATCCACACACCTCAGTTAATCTTTGACAATTAATCTTTGACAAAGGAGGCAAGAATATATAATGGGAAAGAGACAGTCTCTTCCGCAAGTGGTGTTGGTAAAGTTGGACAGCCTTATATAAACCAGTGAAGTTAGAACACATCCTTTCACCATACACGAAAATAAACGCAAAATGTCTTAAAGACTTAAACATAAGACATGACACCATAAAACTTCTAGAAGAGAACACAGGCAAAATATTCTCTGACATAAATCATACCAATGTTTTCTTAGGTCAGTCGCCCAAGACAATAGAAATAAAAATGAAAATAAACAAAGGGGACCGAATCAAACTTACAAGCTTTTGCACAGCAAAGGAAACCATAAACAAAATGAAAAGACAACCTACAGAATGGGAGAAAATATTTGCAAATGATGCGACCAGCAAGGGCTTAATTTCCAAAATATACAAACAGCTCATACAACTTGATGACAATAAAAGCAAACAACCCAATCAAAAAAAATAGGCAGAAGACTTAAAAAGACATTTCTCCAAAGAAGAAATACAGATGGCCAATAGGCACATGAAAAGAGGCTCAACACTGCCAATTATTACAAAAATACAAATCAAAACTACCATGAGGTACCACCTCACACCAGTCAGAATGGCTATCATTAAAAAGTCTACAAATAACATATGCTGGAGAGGGTGTGGAGAAAAGGGAACCCTCCTACAACACTGTTGGTGGGAATGTAAGTTGGTGCAGCCACTGTGGAAAACAGTATGGAGGTTCCTCAGAAAACTAAAATAGACCTACCATATGATCCAGCAATCCCACTCCTGGGCGTATATCCAGACCAAACTATAATTCAAAAAGACACATTCACTCTGATCTTCACAGCAGCAATAGTCACAATAGGCAAGACATGGAAACAACCTAAATGTCCATCAACAAATGAATGGATAAAGACGATGTGGTACATATATACAATGAAATACTACTCAGCCATAAAAAAAGAATGAAATAATGCCATTTGCAGCAGCAACATGGATGCAACTAGAGATTATCATACTAAGCAAAGTAAGTCAGAAAGAGAAAGACAAATATCATGATACCACTTATATGTGGAATCTACAATATGACACAAAGGAACCTATCTATGAAACAGAATCAGAGACATAGAGAATAGACTGGTGGCTGCCAAGGGGGAAGCAGGTGGGAGAGGGATGAACTGGGAGTTTGGGATTAGCAGATGCAAACTGGTATATATAGATTGGCTAAACAACAAGGTCCTACTGTATAGCACAGGGAACTATATTCAATATCCTGTGATAAACCATAATGGAAAAGACTATGAAAAAGAATGTATATACATATGTATAACAGAGTCACTTTGCTGTACAGCAGTGATTAACACAACGCTGTAAACCAAGTATACTTCAATAAAAAATAAGTTAATTAAATTTTTAAAAAGATTAATTCCTTCAGAAGAACAAGTACTACACATTCACAGAAAAAGCACCCTTTGAAAGTTTAAATTTTTGAATTTCTTTGCCACTTCCTTAGTTTTGATCATCTTGGACAATATATTTTTAATATTGACTTTTAAAAAGAGTTGTGTTTCAGTGTTTGCTATCCTTAGAGAGACAGAAACAGATAAGTACAACTAAATACTTGTTTTTCAAAAGTCTCAAAAGTATAAGGGAAATGAAAGTAATTATATCTTCAAATGATTTTGGGGTATGTTTCTAATTTCATACTTCTGATGCGATTCAAGATTAAAACTGTATTAAGACATTTGAGACATGCCGCATTGGTATTAAATGAATTTAACTTTGTGTAAAGTGGTAGAAATATTTTCTTCAGCAAACATACCTGCAGATATAAAATCACAACCATAAATCTACAAAAAAGCAAGCTATTGAATGAAATCTGATTGGTTATTTCCCTGCAGTATGGATCTGCTAATAATTTAATTTACTACTTGCTAACAGAAGCCAAAATTTAAATATACATATATATGTGTGTGTATATATATCTATCTCTTCAATTTTAAATCATTCATATATATGAACAAGTATACATACACATATATAACAATTGTTCATATATATATATACAATTTAATACAATTAAATTGTATAAATTTATACAATTTATACAATTTAATATATTAAATTGTATATATACATATATATATATATACAATTATATGTATATATACATATATATATATACAATTTAAATTAAAGAAAGTACATCTGGTGGCCTATTTTTTCCCCCCGATTTCTAAAGAACATCATATTCTATTCTAGGCAGTGGAATGTCAATTCACCTTAAGGGTTGTTCAATGAGCATATCTGAGAAACCACTGGTTTAGCCAATGATGTACTTATTGAGGGAGGCCCTAGTGCCACTGTCAAGAGCTTATCCACAGGAGAGATAAGAAGGTACTTGTTTGGTTTGTGAAAAGAAGGAGTAGTGAGGAATGGCAGGTAGCTGCAGGCTGATGACACGTGATGTCCGTATATATGTAGAACCAACACACCCATAATTGCACCCATTTTCCATACCCAAATCCAAAGCCTTTATATCATTAATCCCAGGCAAAAACGGTAAGATTCATGTGTGTTACTATCCCACGGCTTCAAGATGCCTATCAACTCATATGAGTATGTCTTAGTTTTATCAGTGGAGGACAAACCAGGCTTCTATCACCAAGCCCCATTCCATAACAGGCAAACCAGTCCAAGACTTCTCTGAGTGCTGCAGGAGAGTCTATGGAAGGGGCGCTCACTCCACTGTGATGCCGAAAATGCCTTTGCACAGAGCAAACATTCAATACATGCTGAGTGAATGAATGAGTAAACTGGCTCATTTCAGGGAAATTCCATTCAACAGGCTGGCATTCCTTCCTACCCATCTTAACTGTTAAGCTTGCCATCAGACAAAAATTTAATTATAAAACGTTAGAGCTGAGGAAATTTTAGAAACTATCTACTCTCCAGAGGTATACAACTTTAATTTAGTGGTAAAAATCACTAGGAGTGATTTAGGAGTCTATCAGACCTGAGTCCAAATTCCACACCTACCATATTTTGGTGAGCAAATAACTACTTCTGAGGCTCTGTTCCATGTATGCATTATGGGATATCATAATAATACATACATTAATTGTATGACTATCACGGGATGAAATGACACAACCCATTTGCCATGCTCGGCTAAGTAATTTGCCCCAAGTAAGCACTCAAGACATTAGCCAATATTCATAGCGGAGAGATGAAAACAAAACTCTGGGACTGATGCCTACCCTAGTGGCCCCAGTGGTCATAATGACTTTCTTCCATTCAGCCTGCTCTCTTCTCACTAAGACTAAGGAAGAGAAGATGAACAAATTAGGAATAACAATTTGAAAATGGTTTTATACTCCCTGAATGAATGGAATTATAATAAAACGATTCATGAGTTCTGCAGAAACATGATGAGACTTTAGATCTTTATGTTAGTTCTCTACAAAACCAATTGATGGCCCTAAGATGTACCTTCCCACCCAGCCCCATCCTTACCAGGATCAAATATCATTGTAAATGGAAAAGTCTACAACACACAATCAACAAGCTAAGTTACAAGCCAGTGAAGTCTCGGAGCTTTGATAGAGAAAATTCAGATTTATCATTATATGTAAAAATAAGATGATATGAAGAACTCAATCTAAAAAATATTACCTGGAGATCTATAATCTCTACAATAGTGCTATAAAAAGTAAAGAGCTAGAAATCTATTTAGATGGTTTTCCTTATAAGAAAGCACTTTCTGTATAACTTTTAATGTACTATTGATGAGAACAATTCAACAAAATTCAAATAAATATCTGCAGATGTCCTACGAGAAGAAAAGAACAGAGTTAGATGTGACAGGGGATAACTGGACTTCAGGATGAGTAAGACCCTATACTTGACCTCAATAAATTAACATGAAATACAGTGGATGAGTCATGTACAGAATGTCAGAATTCTAAAAGGCCAAGCTAAGTACCAAAAGGAACACGTGGGGACTCTTAAGAAGGAAATAAAATATTGGTTAGTTGATTACGAAAAGGCAGAAGGGAGTAGGTTCCCTTTGGCTGCTCTTTGAAGAGATCACTTCCTTTCCCCCCTAGTCCTGAGGCTAGGGTGGCATGGGCAATAGAGGAATGTGGGGACTGAGAATCATTTCTACTCTCACCAGAGTGGCTGGAAGCAGATTTTCTTACCAGGATGTAGTAGTATGCTAATATGTAAGGGTTCTTGAGGTCAGAGAGAAGGGTTTGAATACTCCGGCTCCATCTCTTGCTGTGGGTCAAGTTTCTTACCTTTCCAACACCTCGGCGTCTTTATTTGAAAATTGGGGATGATGATAATGTCTCCCACCTGAGTGTGAGAACTATATGATACAGTGCATACGCAGGGCTAAATTTGGTGCCTGGCAAACAGAAAGTTCTCAGTACGGCAGGCGAGTGTAGTGACAATAAAGGCAAAGGTGACGGGGATAGTGCCGGTGTTGCTTCTGCCCCCAGAACAGGCTCTGACTGGGAGAGAGTTAAAGCACCTTTGGGTTCATGGGGGTTTATATATAAGCAACGGTTGATCAATGTGAGCTGGTTGTCCAAATGATTACGTGCAATCTAAGAAAAAAATGGGCCTCGGATCTGCTCAGCTACTTAATAATATTAGCAGCGGGAGTAGTCAAAGAAGCTAAATTTTATTACGTGTTTATATGCCAAACAACGTGCTGAACGTTTTAAAAGGATTTACTCACTTATTACAACGAGGCTATACGCTAGGTCCTGATAATGTTATTCGTCTCTTTCAGATGTTGACTGAGCCTCAGATGGGTTACAAAAGCACCTAAGATCCTGTTGTCAGTACATGACGGAAATGAGTTCAAATCCAGCCTGTCTGACTTGTTCTTAATCACTAAGGTATGAAATTAAGCATGTTGCCCTTTGCCTGATTCTCCTTCTGAGGCCTGAATATTTCACTTAGCTCTCTGAGTGCAGAAGAGAGAAAATTCTCTCTCCTTGACCCAACTTGGCATCAATATCCAACTCCCCTTCTCAAAATGGATTGCTTCAACGAGCAGCAATGAATGCTGGGTCGTGGACCAGTCACCTTGATGACTAAGAGTCAGACACTACGGAAAGAAAATGCTCTGTGACAAACCTACCCTTGTACAGAAACAAGACAGAAATGGGGGGACAGGGCAGAAGATAATGGAATAAGGCATAGGAAAAATAGCACCTGGCATCGTGACAGTAATAATAATAATAGTAGTAGTAGTAGTAATAGTAATAATAATAGACTTTACAATGCTCTAGGCATTGTATTAAGTGCTTGGTGTAAGTGACTTCATTTTAACATTGAAAACAAGTCTATGGGGATGAAATATTATTAACATCATTTTATAGGCAGGAGTATTGAGGTTCAGGTAATCAGGTAAATTGCCCAAGCTCATATGGTTAGCAAGTGGAAAGCAGAGATTTGAACCAGCACCTACACTCCTAACCATTATGCTATAACCATTATGCTGAAGACATAAGAATTCCAATGGTCTTTCCCCATAACCCACTCCTGCACTTCAGACTTAAAAAGTCCAAGATCAAGAGAGAGCAAGCTTGGAGTTGCCACTCTTCAGTGAGTGTCAATAATTTCAAATCACTGTATTTGCTAACAAGATGCAGTTCCTGTGATAATCTTCTCAACCAGCTATCAAGAAACAGGAAGCAAAGATTCAAGTAACAGTATGTTCCTACTTACGAGGAAGGTGGGACAGCACAGTTGACACTGGGCTTAACTGTTCTGGAAAACGTGGTCCCAGTAGGCATACACGCTGGTACATTTTCCCCACCTACCAAATACAAAAGAAGTATTTCATTTCCATGTTGCTCTTCAAAGTTCCACCTCATTCGTGCCTGTCATTCATCCTCTGGCCTCTTCCTGTCTCCATTTCTGTACAGAAAGGTGCTGAGTCTCTGCTCTCGGATACGAAAAGGGTGTGTTAGGAGAGGGAGCCATGGTACCTCGATGTCTTTTTTTTTCATCCTAATTCTATTATGCCAACTCCACTGAACTTAATTAGAGTGAATACAGAATTACACAATTACCCTCTGTTCTAGTCTTCAGATGTTATATTTTGATAAAATTTACGACATGCTGCTCTCCCCTTGAACACCAGATGAACACTAGAAATGGATGTGTGTTGACATAAAATCTGTTATAATTACAATTCAAGTGTAGCTTACATAATGATAGTGTTAACATAAAATTATAGATGTGTAGAGACAACGTGGTCATGCATTTTTTAGTATAAGTACATGCTTAGACCAATATCTGTTAGCGGAATGAAGATGGAAGAGAATTTTGGTTAAGCCACAAAGGCTGTTTAAGGACTTGCAGGTAGCTAAGGGGAACTCAAAGACCAGTAAGATAATATTTCCCCTGCCATGTTTGCAATTGCAAAGTGAAGGGAAGATGTGAAAGTAAGTACCCCTATGGAAATTACAACACAAGTACATTTTTTTCCTTGAATACCTGGGCAAATGCTTAAATTCTAATGTATATCAGTGATGCAAATTTTCAACTGAGTTTGATAAATCATAAAATAATAATTATACATATATGTATATAAAACGGCATGGAACTAGACAGTTCAGAATTACTTCTAATTAAAGAGGTACCCTATGACAACTAACTTAAACCTTACAAAATATGGTTCCAAGTACCCTATCAGAGTGAAAAGCAGGAGACTGAAAGGTTTAGTGTAAATGTTTGTAGTCATGGTGTCTTAACTAAAACTACTGTGTCACAAATACTATTAAAATAATTGTGACATTTTATTCACTTTTACTGCAAACAACAAAACAAACTATAGGTATTCTTTCATTTCAGGTAATTATTTTAGCTAACAGTTATTAAATGTTTTGAGAAGACAGAGTGCTAATTGCATTACTTCATTTTACCTTTAAAATAGCGCTTCCATGTAATTATTCTTAATATCTCCATTGTATTAAAGTGTATCTCTAGTTTAGACCTTTCTTCAGAACTGCAGACTTGTGTATCCAACTGTGTACTCAGCATCTCTACTTGGACGTCACGAAAACATCTCAAATCTTATACCTCCAAAACTGGTCTTTAATCCCCCAAACATGCTCTACCCCAAACTTTTTCCGTCTTAGGTGACAGTAACCACACCTTTCCAGTTCCCCAGGTCCTACATCTCAAATTCACCCTTGACCCCCTCTTCCTTTCCATTCTTGCATTCAATCTACCACGAAATGCTGTCACAACCTTCCCAATGTGCCACTTCTGAGAATTACCAGCCGCTACCAGCCTGGTGCAGGCCACCAACATAGACCTCGAGGATCCTGTAGTCGCCTCCCGAGATTCTCCCTGACTCCACTCTCTCCCCACATCCTCAAGACCACAGATACAGTTATGCTTTTCAAACAAGAGACAGTTCATGCCACACCTCGGCTAAAATCCTGCCCCTGGCTGCCTACATTTAGAGTAAAAGACACAATGCATGTGATGGCCTCCCAGGACTTACCCAATCCATCCCATCACATATCCGACCTCCAGCCCTCCTGCTGTCTCTTCCTCCCCACTGACTAAGTCAGCCAAGGTGGCCTCCTTGATATTCCTCCAAGCTGCCCGGCATATTTCTGCCTTAGAGTTTTGGGACTGGTTATTCTTGCTCCCAGGGAGTGGTCTCCCCATCATACATTCTGACAACTCCCTCACTTCAAGTCTTTGCTCAAATGTCAACTTATAAAATCCACCCTGACTACCCTATTTAAAATCAGAACCTACCTGTACACTCCTCCAGCACTCCCAACCCAAGCCTCTTCAGTGAGCTTCACATCCTTTTCCTTATCCCGTAGCGCCCATCAACCTGTGACAAAGCATAGAATTTATTTAGAACATCCGTTTCCACACGAGAGTGTAAGGAGGGAGAAAGCATGCAAGAAGGAGCACGCAGGCAAAGGCTCTTGTCTCATTTATTCATTGATACGTCCAAGCATAGAGAACAGGAAGATGCTTGATAAATAGTCCTGAAAAAGATACAGATGAGGAAACTAGTAGTAAAGCTCAGAAAGTTTAAGTAACTTCCTCAAGGTTCTAGAGCTAGAAGAGGGTCACAGTAGAATTCACACCTGGGGATGTCTAACTTCAAATCTCTTAGCCTCTCTATCTTTTTTTTTTTTTCTTCTTCTTTGCGGTACAGGGGCCTCTCACTGTTGCAGCCTCTCCCGTTGCGGAGCACAGGCTCCGGACGCGCAGGCTCAGCAGCCATGGCTCACAGGCCCAGCCGCTCCGCGGCATGTGGGATCTTCCCGGATCGGGTCACGAACTCTCAACCACTGCGCCACCAGGGAAGCCCCTCTCTGCTATCTTAAGTCCATGCAATTCAGGATTTGTTTTAATCAGTGCCATGGAAATTCTCACTCCACTGAATAGGATCACTAAAGTGTTCTCTGTCTACATTTATATATATATTTTCCATTTAAACAAAGGAAACAGAAGAGGGGAATTCATCATGGGTTATTGCGGTAGTTTTACAGCAATGTTAGCAATAATGACATTTAAGTAATAGTGATATTTAATGATAGCATAATAATAATAAAATAATAGCTCTTAAATGTATTGAAGACGAATCGCATGCTAAACTCGGTGCTAAAATATTTCCATGTATATTTTGTGCAAAATCCTTATGAATATCCTATCAGATGAGCTTTATGTGTAACTCCACCAGGCATACTTCTCTTAGTCCACTTTCAAAGATAAGGAAATGGATGAGAATGTAGTAACCGTTTGATCAAGATGAGACTGGTAATAAGTTGTGAGTATGAATTTAAATTCAGGTCTAACTCCAGAATTTGATTCTCAATCCATACATGAAAATTCTGATAATTCCTTTGATAAGGGTATGTTCTCTCCTGGAAAACATCCCCCATTATGTCTGCCTGTGCTCATACCTTCAGGACACAGTCAAGTTTGAAACATGATAAAAATGTTTAAATAGTGTGCTTTAATAAATGGAAATATCTCCATCTAAACAATAACACAAAAAGGCAGGCTGAGCCCTTTGAAGTGGCTTCGTTGCTATCTTCCATCCAGAACAAGAGAAGGAATCAACAGCTGCAGAGTAAAGAAAGCATGAAACCCAGAGATGGAGGATTCTGTAAATGACCAATTACAAGACTATTAAGCCACACTTTCATAGCAAGAGGCAAAATATTCCACTAAACTGAAAATTCTTCTACCCCTCACTCCAAGGCCCACACAAACATTAATGTTGCATTTATTAGGATGTATTTCCTGTGCTCTATCAACTTGACTTTCAGCAACTGTATTAATACAGTCCTTTCGCTTTGCACATATATCTGAATGATGGATTCCATTACTGGAGTTTTGTAGAAAGAGTGGAGTGAACGAAGTAAAGTTTGGGAAGAGCCATCATAATCCATAATGATGGGCACTGAATCAGGACAAGAAGAAACCTCTCTTCTCATTTATTTGAATGAAAATTCTACTATATATTTATTGCCTCTGTACAGGGCCATCTGTTGAATAATGGAAAACAAGCATCTTTCATTTGGAGGTAGGATTTGTGTGCTCAAGTTTCGATGGGCCTGCAGAATTAATCTTGTTTTAGAAACGAAATAAAATGTAATTTCTTACTGTAAGTAGATGTGGTTAAGCAACTGGCAACTTTGATGTCTTTAAATCACTGCAGTTTCAGGGTAGGCAAATCTATAATTATTTCAAGCACTTCTTTATTGGTGCAACAATTGAGCAGTGTACATAGTGGTCAACAACCTGGGCATTGTCAGACGACTCTAAGTTTGAATCTAGACTTTGCCACTCACCAGCTATGTGACTTTCAGCTATGAGAATCACTTTCTTCAGCTTTACACTGTGGATTATTATATGCCCTTTGCAGAACTACTGTAAGAACTAAATGTATATGGGCACAGTGGCTCATAGTAAGGGCTCAAATTAGTACTGTGGTCACTACTAGTAGTACTGAAAAGAAATTAGAACTTCTATTCTCATAAAGTGGGATATGTGTCCCTTTACCATTGTAATTTCATATCATTTTACTTTTGACCTTATAATTTAATAGCTTGATCCAAGAAACATTTAGCAGTAAATATAATTGAAAGAAGATTACCTGTCAAACATGAAATACTGTAGTATCAAGTGTGCTGGCACAATACTCTTCTCAGATAATTAACCTGTAAAAATATGTTATTGTCTTCTTTTTAATTGAGCACATTGAACATATATATTTACTGTGCCAATTGGCGAAAGGTCCATTAATTCATCAGTCTAACTATATGTTGCATAAACGTCTGCTAAACATAATCGTATATGTATTTTATTTGTTGGGAAAATGTGTTTGAGATTGTTCTTTTCTGCCTATTTAAAGTAAAAGAGGATGAGAAGTAGAGTTAGGCTTAATGTACTTTGTACTCCATTATGCCATGAAAATGCTTCTGTGCCCTGGAGACAACAACAAAAGATTTGCTTTAATGACAAGAATCAAGTATGTTCTAAAGCTTCCAGGTAGGAGGCGTATAGGTTGCAGTTTATATCAGAAGTCTTTGCTCTCTCTCTCAACTGCGTCTAGATGGGAAAGATGTGGTCACAAATGCTTCAAGGTGATATAGTAAATGTTGGAAAAGAGGGGGGTAGGAGGCAGAGTTTTGAATATCTCAAACCTGAGCTAGAAGGATTTTATTTAAAGAAAATAGCGGATATGATTTTTCACTTAAGGAAGCAAACCTGACATTAATGTAGGAAATTAGCTCTTTTACCTATGATGCTTTCAAATGCACATGGCTGAAAACAAATTCAAAATAGTCAAAGGAAATTTAAGAACAAAAACCAAACAACAACAACAACCTCAACAAACAAGTACTAGAAATTCAGGGATGCAGCCATATTCAGATTCAGTTGGATCTGGAAGTTCCAGAGTATCAGCAGGGTTCCAGCTCTCTCTCCATCGCTCAGCCCTGCTTACCTCTGCAAGACTTTATTTTACAGAAAGTCTCTCCTTGTGCTGGATGGTCACTGGGAGTCCCAGAGTCATATCTCCCCAGCTTAGAAATTCCAGAGAGAAAAGACAATTCTTCCATTTTGCTCTGAGACAAAAGTCCTGGGGAGCAGTCTGATAGACTTAGCCGAGGTCAGATGCCTACCCATGAGCCAATCACCTGCTTTGCTGGAGTTCAGTCCCTGGGCGACTCATCCCCGGGGCTCGTGAGGAGGCAGGATGGCATTATCTGGCAGTTCTCCAAGAAAAGCCTGCTGTTTTTTTGGTAAGATGAAAGGGGAGAGGACATGGATAATGAAACCTGTATCTGCTTCTGTAAAATCCACAGAATCTTACTCCCTGCCCTGTGTCGATGACCATGCAGTAAGCTGACCCAGGAGGTCATTTTTCCAACAACAGTCTTTCTATATATGACTAAGGAACACACTGGTAAAAGAATATGGGAGAAAGTCTGAGTATGACAAGTCAGCTAGACCGATATTAACTAAAAAAGCTGTGTGAAAATATCCTTAAAAAGTTGTCCCCAACTCACTCAAAGTCCGAAGTTGGAGTTGGAAATACAATGTCATGGAGTTTGGATAAGAACAGGTTTTCTCCAAGCTGAACTATGACACAGAAATTAGAGACTTCCAGAAACTATACTTTTTCAAAGAAAAAACATCACATGAGAAAAATGAGGCCTAGAAAAATTAAATGACTTAAGCTAATTAATGGCAGGACTGAGACTAGAGTATACTTTGTGTAATTGGCTATGGTCTTTTTTTTTGTTATCACTTCAGAACGAGACAAACTTAAAGAAAGGAAACACAACCAAAACTCAGTGGTTGGAAAAGAGATGGATGTGAACGCCCACTTGTTTCTTACGTATAAAGTTACCCCTCGCAGTGTTTTCGAGGAGAAAACGCTGGCTCTTCCCAACGTTGGTTACATACACAAAGATTCCAAAGACAAGACAAAGTACTTTGCAAATAAAGTAACTAGAACCAGCTCAGGCTTCCCCGCGCCGGGTCCTACGTTCCAAGGTCAGAACCACCAACTGTATCCCCCCGAGGAACAAGGTGATTCAGAAAAGCTGGCGCCTTCAGAGAAGGCAGAAAACTTAGCCGGGAAGAGAATCAGGAGAAAACTTGCTCAGCTTCTTGCTGGGGTCTGAAACGATCCCAATAGAGTCCTTAAACCCCTCAGGTTTCCCCAATCAAGCACCCTCGCCTCCAACCTGGGCCACCCCAGATCTGACTATCAGACGACAGAAGTCTGCGGACGCACGGAGAGCTGACCACCCCACGAGAGGAACCTACGCGCGGCCGCGCCCACTCACCCGCCGCTCCCCGGGAGACGGGAGACCAGCCCGGGGTCCAAGTCCTGGCTGTGGCAGACTCGACCCTCTCCGGGCCCGGCTCCAGCTCACTGTCGGCGCGGCCCGCCTGGGCGCCGCCATCTTGACCACGAAGGGGGCCTCGCGCCGGAGGCCCCTGAGCGGGCGCCCTGAGCGGAGCCGGAGCGCCGGGGAGGACCAGGTCGGCGACCTACGTCCCCCGCGCGCTCGCGCCCCGTCCACGAGCGACGAGAGTCCCGCACGCAGCGCCCGACCCAGGCTTCCGCGGAACCGGCGCCCCGCGCAGCCCGCACCGCGGCTCAGGCGGCGCCGAGGGCGGCCCGGGCGGAAGAGCGGGCGCGGGGCACACCCTCGGTAACCTGGCAACGCGGAGCAACCCGGCGTCCCTGGCGAACCCAGCCTTCCACCGCGAGGAAGCACGGACCTCCGCACCCACCGCCCAGCCCGCGCCGCCCCTCGGTCACTCCGCCCGCCGCTGCCCGCTTGCTATGGTCTTTTAAATCCATGATACAACGTCTGTAAGTAACAAATCTGTTAAACCCTAAATGTTTATGATATTCCAGTAATCCATTATCTGAATTATTCTTGAAGATAAAACATCCAAAGACTTCTTAATTGTATGGCTATACATACATAAAATACACGTGCAGGTAACTTCAAATATAGTATGTGCCTGTCTCTATTCCTGCCCTCTCCGCTCTTTTAAAAAATGCCCCTTTAAAAATTGCCCACTCACCATCTGTTAGGTAAATTTGCTGAAACACAGTAAATGTGGAGACAGAAATTGTTATAGAGACTATTCCAAATGGCACTGACACCTGTATTTATGAAATTTTTAAAAGGGTAAGTTAGAGTTGTTTTTTTTAAAAAAAAAAAAAATCCCACTATAGTAACACCACATCATCCTAGGTGCCCAGTTCTAACCAATTACATAAGATGGAGAAAGGGAGAGAGAGAGAGAGAGAAACAGAGAGAGAGAGAGAGAGGAGAAAGAGAAAGAAGAAAGGAAGAAAACCGAGTACTTATGTATAAAATGTTGCTGCCAAAGTTTGAGATTATACTCAAGCATCAATGAACAGAAGGAAAACACTTACAAATTTACAAATGTATTTCATTTATGGTATGAGGGACACAGGTTTAGATTTGCAACACGCTCCCACAAGGGTCAAATTGACCACTTTTTTCTATCTAGTTGCTCTTGAGAGAACAAAACAATTGAAACAGATGCCATTCAATTCCAAGTCTATAGCTTAGACCATGTCACTGCACATGAAATATTGTTCATTCAGAGTCAGCACATAGCAAGAGTAATTTATACTCTCAGAGTGTTTGCTCTCAAGTCAATAGCAGAGAAGCCTTGAATAAAAACGTTCCCATTACTTTCCATTGTAATAGATCTTACTTATAGCCCATGAAACAGTGGTCAGAGGAGATTTATTCTTTGTCCACCATATTATATAATCTCTCCACTTTAAGCCATCCCCCACTTGGCGATTATTTTTTAAATATGTTACTCGTAGTCAATATTAATTTACATTTAATCTTTCTTAGCATTAGGAGAGTATTATTTTGTACAGGCTCAGAAACAAATCTCCCGAAATTCCTCCCTGATGCTCCCTTCAGGCTGAAAATGCATTGCAGGGTGGCTGCAGTGACTTAATTCTAGTTGGCAGAGCCCTGGCCACACACTAATTTCATTAGCCTCAAACTCCTGGATTTGAAAGATCCACTGAATATGATTCCTGTCCTCTGACATGTCACTTACTAACCAATTCAGTGTGCATACAGAGGAGAGAAAGGACTTGCTCAGCTCTGGCCCACCGGCAGGCAGATGAGAATTCCCAGTCAGAGACACTGTTTACATCTGAGTGGTCATTCTTGCCCGGGTTCTTATTTTCAGGAAGGAAGTTCAATCCAGGCTTTGCTGGCAGCTGCAGCATTTGTTACATCCATTACTAGCTCCTTGTTCCTTCCTGCCCCCCAGTGCTTAGCATCCCCCATTTCAGTCACTAAGTCTTCCTTCCCCCAGCCTAGAAGCTTACCTCACCATAAATTTTTATCTCAAATGATAGGTTTGGCACATTCCCCACAGCAACCCACAGGGACTGGGGAAAAGAAAACTCAAATCTCTGGAGAGCTAAGAATTCAACCATTTAGAGGAGTTTCTTTTATACAGGACAGTCTTCATTGAGCTGAACCCTGCAATCCCAGAGAAGATTCACCTACCCGTTCTTTTCCTCTTTCCCTAAAGTGACTGTGTCTTTGAACAAGGGATATGTGTTCCACTATTCTCTCTATTCATTTTGCAGGTTTACAGAGGCTGGGAAACTGGGGACTGGACTTACATGCCAGGAGCTTCTAAGATCACACGCAAAAATAAGGCTACTGGAAGAGATTGTTGGAATCTATCTCTATATTTGAACATGGGCAGTGGTTAACCAGGATGCTCACACCAAGCTTATATCCAGCTTGCAGCACAAGCTACAAGTTGGTGCATCCCATTCATCCCATAAATGCAGGTGAAAACGGGGGGCTCTTTTCCCTCAGCTGTTCAATCCAACATGAATAGCTGCAATTTGCAAATTAGAGGAAAATGACAGTGTTTTCTCTGAATGGTTTTGGTCCCAACGCACACTGCTAATGCTGGCATTCAGTTCCTTTCCTTCCCAACCCAGGGAACGGGGGAACTAAGCATAAGGCAAGCGTTCTCTTTTCTTGCAAGTGCCTCAGATCCACACACCAGAGAAGGAATCGGCTCCCCCTGGAATCTTTTTCAGCAAACACAATCCTTCACCTAGTCTGCAAGCTCTCTCTTGACTTTAAGATTTCACTCTTTTTTCGACAGGCAGGCCCATCTGCAAGCTCCCAAGCTCCAAGTGAAGGCACCAAGATAATTTTTAAAATGTCAAACAGCAAATGTGCTTCAACCCCCAGAGATCCAGTAAAAATACTGTGAGTTGCCCCTGTGGTTCTCAGGTGACCTCTGGCCTCATCCTCCCTGCAGCGCTGCCTCCTCAGGTTCTCTAGTTTAAGCTCAGAGGTAAAGGAAGTGCTTCCGGGTTTTGCTTCCAACAACCCAGGCTCTTCCTGAAAGCATTACCTCAAAGTGAAGGCTGCCCAGAAGCACTTTTGGCCTTGCAAACATCTAGAGGTGGCATACTCAACAGGTGCTAGGGATGCTCAGAGGCTCAGAGGGGCCATACCAGGCTGCAGCTTTAGACAGGCACCCCTCCTTCTGGCACAAACACAAACTTCATACCCCTGGGTGCTGATGTAGTGACAGCTTGAATCTCACAAGGAGTCCCCTCCAGAAACCCAACATGCTTCAGGAAAGGCACTTGAGAGGGAGCCGACTTTTTAGCTACGGGGAGCATAAGGGTCAGCCAGAACATCTGGAGAAGGGACTAACTGAGCTTGGGTCCTACCAGGCAGGGAGAGAGCTGTGCATTAGGAAAGGATCACTTCAAGACAGAGATTAACAAAAAACCTGGAGATAGGGGTAGAGAAGGAAAAGAGAGGCAGAAATTGAAAGGGAGAACATAAAAACAGAGAGACAAAAAAAAAAAAAAGCAGGGAGAAAGAGACACAAGGAGAGAGACACACAGGAAGAAAGACAGAGAAACAAGAGAACCCATAGTCACGCAGACCCTGAAACTCAATTTCTTCATCCAGAAGCCGTCCATCTATACCCAGGGCGGCACAGGAGCCGTGGGGCCGAGGCTGCGGGAGCAGGCGGTGAGAGAGCACTGCAGCACCGCCCACCGCTCAGCGGGCCCGATCCGCCGTCCTCGCATCTTCCGCCGTTGCCCGCCTGCACCCGGAGCTAGAGGACCGCCCGGCCTTGCTCAGCGCACCCTACTGCCTCCCTCCAGGCGCCTTCTTGTCTGGCTCTGAGAATCGTCCTCAAAACCCAGGACTGGGGTTGGGGGCTGCGTTAGGGAGGTCGTGGGAAAGGATGGGCACAGGGTGAGTGCAGAAAAAGCGACTATGTCTCGCAGTTAGCATGAGCTCACCTCCGGGCTCTGAGCTGGCAGGAGTAGAAAGCTGATCGCCCGGCTCCTGCCAGTGGCCGGATCGCAAAGGCAGTTTAGACGGTGCAAACAACTGCCCAGAGCAAATCACCCGGGGGCACGTCTGCGGGTGGCTTCTCCCCGCTTGAGGACAGTCCCCACGCCTTCCGCCCCATGCCCTCGCAGAGATAGGTGACAGGTCGGGAAATCCAACCCGAGCGAAATGGGCAATTCACGTCCAAATGTAGGTGAAGACCTAGCCTTCGGTGTAAGAACTGCCTCCCTAAGCTCTTCTCGAAATTTTCCAAGGCAGCTGCAGCTTGTCGGGCGGCTTGGGGCAGGGAAGCTGGGGAGTTGAGAAATGCCTAGTTTCTAGGCGTCTTCTCATCTTTCATATTCCTTGCGCCTAAGTGGCTCTCACAGGAGCCCGGCACTTTTACAAGCCTGTTTTGGAACCATATTTCACTCGAATGCAAACCCATTTAAATCATCGCCTTGTTTTTCGGAGACTGTTTCTTGTCAATGGGGCCATAAATCCAGAATGTCAAGCCGGATGGAGTGGAGCGCGGACAGGGGAGAGATGGAAGGGAAATGAATCAAGCAGGGAAAGTACCTCCTCGGGTGAGGTGGGAGGGATTCGGCAGGATCTCCAGGGTGGAAATGAGCGAAGGCTGACCAGACCCCGCACCCCTGGAGTCCAAGCCAGCCTTCAGGATAAAGAGCGCGGGGAGCTACGGCGCGCTCTGCCCCGGAGGGAGCGCCCCCCTACCTGGAAAAGCCTCAGGATGTTGGCTACCAGGATGGAGACCGAACTCTCCGAAGCCCCAATCACTCCAACTACTTTCTCGGGCTTGACGAAAACCGGAGGCTCGCCGTTGGTGCAGCGCACTTCGGAGGTGTCCTTCTGGATGAGCGCCTGGACGAAAGCGAGCGACTGTTCGAGCTCATAAGTGTCCCTGGAACAAGTGTCCAGGATCCGCGCTCCCAGCGTCACGTTGGGCAGCAGGTTGGGATCGCTGTTGATCTGGTCCAGGGCGTAGAGCATCGCTTCCAGCCTGTGCATCCCGTTCTCCCTCTTGATGTCGCCGCAGGGCACTCCGCTGGGACCCTTCGCGTGCACCGGGAACAGCCCCCCGAGGGTGACGTCCCCCTCGATCCGAATGGAGTGCGGGGCGTACATCTCCTGGCCGCGCGCCGCCGCCGCCAGCGCGCACAGAAGCACCTCCAGCACGCAGCAGGGAACCGTCACCAGAGTCAGGGCGCGGAGCAGCTTCCCCAGCTGGACCATGCTGCTCCTGCGGCTGCGGTGGTGGCGGCGGCACTCGAGGGGACGGTGGCGGGCTTGCCGGAGTCCTGGCCCCTTGGGGTGAGCTCCTCCGGGGAAGCCCAGGGTCTCCTGCGGGCGAGGAGGGTAGGGGCGCCCAGGGAAGGGCAGCCGGCGAGGGTGGGGGGTCCCGCAGCGCCTGCCAGCTTGGGGCGCCGTGCGCTCTTGGGTTCCCCGGCCAGCGCGCCGCGCTCGAGCTCGCGCTCGGTGGCTTGCAGCTCGAGCTCTCCAACAGCCCAGCACTGGGGAGAGAGCGAGGATGGCTATCGCTTTAAATGCGCGTTCGGCTCCGTCTCCTCCTCCGCCCACTCCCTCCCACCCTCGCTCGCTCTCAGGCTCTCCCCACCCTTCCCAGCGCCCACCCTCCCCAGGGTTTTGCATCATCACGCAGGGAGGGGCTGCGTGCTGAGGTAAGGGGGGAGGGAATGGGTGGGCGGCTGTGGGGGGGGGGGAGTACCTCCGATTGGGAATTTCGAGGTCCCCAGGGAATCTGGGGATTGCAGGTCGCAGGCGAAGGCTGAGCTCCTGCTTCGGTCTCACCGTAGAAGCCGCTCGCTCGACCGCCTGCACCCACACGCACATTCTAGGCACAGGGTGGCATCAGCCCCGGACAGGGCGGTTCTAGCTGGGGCTGACTGCTTCCAACCCTGAGGTCCGGAGCCGGGACTGTCAGCGCCGGGAGAATGCGAGGTAGTCGAAGGTGATGCCGCCAAGCATGAAGGGTAGTAGGGAGACCCCAGTCTGTACTGCTAATTCGTCTGTGCCAGTTTTTCCTAAGAAAAACACACATACACACAGGAGCCTGATTTATGACCTAAAGAACCTTTACGCAGAGACTTCTCCGGGGCCAGGCACTGGGCTAGCCTGTAGGGAAAGACGCCAACAAGAAATGCTGGGAATGGAAATGCATCTTTGGTCTTCAGGGGTTACTGTGGCCGGAGCCGGATGAAGTAACCCTGGTCTCCAGTAAATCTGTGGCGGATTCGCTCCTTTTCTTCCTTTCATCGCAAGAGATGGAACAACTGAGAACTCTGCAGAGCGCACTTTCTTCTCTGGCGCTGACAGGTGTAAGGCTCCCTCCTACCCATTTCCAGAGATGCTTTTGGGCTGATGTCAGGTTTCCTCGGGCAGGAAATAGCAAGAAAGAGGTGGCAGTAGGAGGAGCAGACAGAAATCTCCCCATCGATCCAGTGATCCATTCTTCTTTTTTTTTTTTTTTCTGGCTGAAGATTTGGGGGGTTTGGGGAGTGGAATCAGGATGCCAGAGCAGGTTGTAGTGCAGTTAGGAAGCTGTTTTTCAAAGGTGTCCCCTCCTGCAGGTCCAGCCCAAACTTGGCCCATTAAAGCAACAAGTGGCCCTAGTTCCTACACAAGGAAGGGCAATGTATCTGCCCTTGGTGCCCACGTGTACTGCTTATGATGGTCTCTACTCTTGCTGAGCCTTTCTGTTGGAGTGCAGCGAAACTGCCTTATACAGAATTGAGGGCGCAGAGAAAACCAAAACAAGACTATACTTTCTGTTGTAATGTTAGTGTACTAAAGAAAAATGTCCTTGCACATAAACAAAACAGCACACACACACACACCTAAAATGTCAGAAGTTGGGAAGTTGGTTGTCTCTTCCACCAACCACCTGTCTGACCTTGGCACTTCTGTTCCTGTGCCTGAGTTTTACTTTGCCCATCTGTAAAATGATGAAATTGAATTGAATGTTTTACAGGTTAACTTTTAACTTTCAAATCCTCTGTTGAAATAGGCCATGCACCTTTGGCCATGGTGTTCTTTTTAGACCAATATCCTTTGTTGCTTTATGTGTAGGGCACCCGTTTTTTGATACCCAAACAACACTTCAAACATTTCCTGGTACAGAGGATTTTATATTTTTTCTTGTTGACCACCCATTTATCTTCCTTCTAGGGAGAGTCCAGTCCATCATTTTCTTTTCAGACATGCCCCTCCTCCAGGTTTCAATACTTAAGGTTTGAGGAGGAAAAAAACCTTCTGGCTACAGTGTTCAAGGAAGGGAATAGAGGCTAACAAGAGTTATGCAGGGCTAATCCCTGGACTTCTGCTGGGGTGACGAGGTTGATGACATAGGGTTACCACTGTCCAATAGACAATCCGTGCCGGAGTTAAAAGAAAAAGGAGCCTCCTTCCTCTAAATGCTTTATGTATATCTTTTGGACAATGTTACACTATTTGATTTTGTAAAAACATACCATTTTACTGCCATCTTCAAGAAAAGTGATGTAAAAACTATGCGAAGCTACCCCTGTATACAATGTGATCATCCATCACTCATAGATGTGATGCCCTGCTATATAAGTGCACACCTTGTGCAACCTTATGCTGTGATGCGCCCGCCCCTTCCAGCCAGCCCTGGAGCTGCGAGCGTATAAGCCCGCAGCTGTGCCAGAAGCTCCCACATAAACAGGGAAATATTTGAATCCCATAATGAGAAATACCAGAGAGGAGAAAAGGCAGAGAGAAGAAGGGGTGGGGAAGAGAGAAAGGGACCTGGTTAGAACATGTGAACTCCTGGATCCACATGTGCCTGAAAGATTGCCTCTTTTTTTTCAATTATAGAGTATTTTATTTCTGTTGTTTGAAGTCAAAATATCCTCTTGTAACTCACCTATTCTGCTATTCAATACATTGGATCAAAAAGGCTGGAACAAATGAAATAGATATCCTGGTAAGGCAGCATTAGCTAATTTGGAAAGGGGGAAAGAAGCAAAGCAATAGAAAGGCATCCTTGGGAACACAAATACTGTGATCCTAGTATTTAGGCATCAGTACCTGAGGCTATATTTGATAGAGACTGTATCCTTATTTAGTTTTTAATTTAAAGCTATTTAGTAGGCACTTGGTGCCAAAAAATATATTTGAAGAGCTGTGTTACAAGTAATAACACTTGATTTTTCACCTGCCCATGTGAAGATCTATGTTCTCCTCTTCCATTTCCAGGTCACAGCTTGCAATTGCTCAACAAATAGTTCTTGGCTGACTGTTGAATGTTGCCTTATTCTGTGTTCTCTCTTTGCTCTACTCATTCTCCCCAAACATCTGGCAGCAATCATTATCTTCTTTTTGTTGCAGTCATCTGTGTGCATGTTTTATTTCCCTTGCTAAGCTGGAAGATCCTTGAGGGTAAGGGGCTAGGTATTATTTATCTTTTTACCTCGGACAATGTTCAGAATGGTGTTTTGTACCTAAGAAGCACTCATGTGTTGAATGAATCAGAATTGGTTTGCCATTCCCCACCGCCTTTATCTCACAATAACAGAAACATAAAGTGGGCAGAGCAGAACCGACGGCAAATAAATTGTCCTCTTAGTCGCAGAATGCAGTTTCTAGAACTTAAAGAATAATTAGTAGATTTTGAAATAATTTTGTTTTACAAAAATTTCATAAGATTGAAATACTCCAACCTTAAAGCTCTCGATCAACTCTAAAGGAGGGCTTTAATTGGCTCTTCCTGAGTCAAGTGTTTATTCCTGGGCCGATAACTGGGGCCATTGTCATAATAGAAAGTGTGATTTGTTACCAGAGAAAGAGGAAAGTGACACTGGGCTTGCAAGATATTTATATCTTCAGCCAGAGTGCATAGGATCTGGAACTTAATTGGTGACGCAGTATTTGTTTGAGATTATATGAATGAAAAATCTTTGTGTAAGAATGATTAATCTAAAACTTGGCCAGTCATTGTCCTAGTGTCATATTAAATTGCAGGAGAATCTAGTTTTAGGCACAAAGATCATAAATATAAAATGTGTTTCCAGGCTTGGTTCTGTGTAGTCAGTAATCTATACACACCCACTCATTAATAAAAATGAAAGTTAAGGACTCAGTCCTAACATATGTTTAGCATTGTATTTTGCTAACAATCTCAGTTTTATTTTCTTTGTTCTCCCCTGTCCATCATCTTCTGCAGAAAATAATGTCTCCACTTTCAATTCCCTGTCTATTTAAATCCAATTTGTAATTTATAAAGTTGTCCTCCTTAAGGGCTGCTGCTTCTGCCACAGTAATGTACTCTGGCCATTATTATACTCTTCCATCTTTCATGGAGGTCTCCATCCATAGGTTTTGTTTTCATAGCTTTTTTTTTTTGGCGGTACGCGGGCCTCTCACTGTTGTGGCCTCTCCCAATGCGGAGCACAGGCTCCGGACGCACAAGCTCAGCGGCCATGGCTCACGGGCCCAGCCGCTCCGCGGCATGTGGCATCTTCCCGGACTGGGGCACAAACCCGTGTCCCCTGCATTGGCAGGGGGACTTTCAACCACTGTGCCACCAGGGAAGCCCTATACTTATGATTTTATATTTGCTTATTTACTTTTGTCTCCCCCCTCAGCTCAAGAGAGACTGTATTCATCTGTGTTAATCACTGCTGTGTTTCCTGAACATGCCTATACATCATACTGAAGAATGGTGCCTGAACTTTGGTAAGGGATCAATCAATTTTCTTGGCTGGATGAAGAAATGTGTTCATAAATTAATGAACAGATCTTCGGGGCTTCTGACTTGAGGACTAATGGGAAGAGGATGGCAAACGGTTGGGACAGCGTACTGCAAGAAGTAGTAGTTGAAGTACTCTGATAGCTATCCTAACAGATAAGATTGTGTTCATTTAAGTAGTTCTAATGAGAGAGCTGGGAACTAGGGACACACAGCATTAAGGTTTTTATAATGCATTCTGTAGAGTTCTTTTTAAGTCTGTACAAATATCATTGAAAATATATGCATACATATACACCTCTGTTACTTTAATTAGTGCCTACGAGAGCCCCTCAAGGAAGGGGTAGTAGCAACTCTCAGTATCCCTCCTTTATGATGAGCTTAATTTATTCAAAGTTACATCATAATTTATTTGTAACTGTGAAACTAGACTTAGTTATTGAATAGACCCTCCCTAGGAACGTATGACATTAATAAAACCAACAAAACTTTGTTCAGTTTCCAATGATAGACACACTACAGACTCAATTATGGGCCATCCAGTTTAATGAAGGGAAGAAGTGATTGAACAAATATAGAGCAAACAGAATATGAAGTTTTATCCTCCATTAATATTAGTAACGGATAGTGTGGGCTCCAATGCCTTCAAGATAGCTTGAGACCATCATCTCTGTGTCATGGGCAGGGGGATGTTCAGCCAGGATGTCTTTCACTGTCACTGAGAAAAATTTCCATAATATATAATGATACCTACTGAAACTGATATGGGGCATTTGGGTAATAAGGAATCCATTAGCATATTTTTCCGGAAGCCTTGACTACAAAATGAAGACAGTAGATTTGGACACTTTCAGCCATGAAGAAGTTGTTTGGATATTCATCTTTATGCCTAATGAAATAAGCTTATTTCATCTCTGCAGCTTCCCATATACCATTTTCCCACCTCTGTTTTATGTTTGGAAAGACTTTTAGAAATTGAAAGTCAAGTTAAAAAGTGAGTGACAACTTAAATGATATATGGAATATTTTGCTGACTTACAAGAGCATGCAGAATTAAATATGACCCAGTTCAAATGTTTATTTTAACATGTATGTTGAGGTGGCGTTTCCAAGGTGCCAGAAAATGAGAATTCACCTTCCAGTGTGTGTTACCAGTTCTGTTCATTGCACAGAATCATCTTCATAAAACATAGTTTTTTCTATGTACCTGGTATATATCTCAATTAGTTTGAAGAATTTCTCAGATACCTCTTAATATGTAGTGCTCCAATTCCAATCTTGCCATGTCCTGTACCAGTGACACAGCACACAAGAGTTTTATTTCTCTGGGTTGTTCAGAACCCAATGAAAGAACAATGGAATGGGATCCAAGAGATCAGGGTTCTTGTCCCAGATTTACCATAAAATAATTGTGTCCTCTTGGGAAAATTATAGTCATTCTAGGTCCCTTTTCTTTACTTTGACAGAGCTGCACTAGATGACCCGAAATAATACAGCCCTCTTTCAGTAGTAGCTTAGATGTTATTGGTATTCTGAAACAAATGAAGACAATGACACATGGAGCTGTGCAACATCTCTGTAACTCTGTTGTCTTAGAGTTGCCTCCATTTTACAGATGATAAGATGACTGTGCATAGAAGTAGATGTTTGGAACCAGCGGTTCCAAAGTAAGTGGAGGTAAACCGCACATCTCCTTCCTTCCTGAAGCTCACTTAGCCAAAACATAGGCTTCTGAATATTAAGCTGTAAAGCATATTATCAGTACATTTTAAAAGAAGCTATTCTTCTAGGATTTCCAATTAATAGCAGGAGGTTTTGAAATTCTTAAAAGATCATCTAATTTTGTGAGATTTACAGCTCTATTTTCCTGTCAAGCAAGTTGTATTAGTGCCAGACAATCATCTGAGCTTCTGGATGCTTCTCTGAACCTCTTGAAGTTTTCTTCTTGCTATCTGAAATTCATGCCAGATAAGCCTTTTTCTAGAGCGTATGTACAGACTTGTGTATTTTTATATAGGAAAGCGATGCAGTGAGTCAAGTCGGGGGTTAAGCCCTCATTCTCAGAGTGGTATTGAGCTCCTGGTGAAATATAATCATCATTTCCTCAGAATCAAAAAGCAGTTATCTCAGGTGTATAATCCCATTAACTATTTATACATTTACGTATGATACATGTATTCATTGTACCTACGAGGTGTGTTCTCTTTGGGAAGTACAAAGCTCTTAGCGACATAGGTTGTTCATTTTTTGCTTTCCCACAAATAGTGTGACCCTTGAGCAGGAAGGTCTATATTTTACTAACATCTAGAACCAGCAGTTAACACGGTGTCTAAGATGTAGTCAATAAATATGAAATAGATAAATGAACACATTTGAGCCATTGGGCCATTTGAGGACAATCAGTGTTCCAACCGGCTTGCTGGAGGGCGATATCTGCGAGCCTAAACCAGGCTTTCTCTGCCTCAGCATGACTGCTGGGTGGGGTTGGATGCTTCTTTGCTGTGGGCCTGTCCTGTGATGGAAGGACTTTTAGCCTCGCATAAGCTGTGACCAGCCAAAGTGTCCCAAGACACTTTCAAATGTCTCCAGGGTGCAAAATTGCCCCTGGTTGAGAACCACGGCCCCAAGCCCTTCCATATTGGGATGTACTTGCTCTCTCTCCCATTCTCTCCCCCCCCCCACAAAACCCAAGAAAATCATGGTTCCTGTGTTAAAACTGGGGAGATCAACGTGCTCTTCATGTAGGTAGAATGAGCGGAAAGGAAAAAGACGCTGACTTGTGTGTAGTCAGGGGACAGAGTGGGAACCCCCTCAACGCCAAGACTGAAAAGAGTCTTAGGATGTGGGTGTGTTTCTGGCTCCCTCTGGGAAGTGGCAATGCCCCTGGTTGAACAAGCCAACATTCGAACGCCTCTACCCTGTGCACTTTGGAATCGGGCTTGCTGTGGGCGAGATGAGGAGTGATGGCGAGGCTGCAGAGATGAAGGCGCCTCTGAAGGTGCTGACTGTCTCCTCCCACACTACTTGGGACAGGGGAGAACTAGCCAGCTTCGGAGAGATACCCATTGCTCAGATAATGACGATCCTGTCTTGGACCTAAACATCGGGATGAAAGAGGGCTACTGACAAGACAGACGTTGTGCAAGCATGGGGTTGCACTTTCATTACAGACATTGAGGCAAACATTTCACTCCTGGTGATATAAGACCTCCCCTATTTTTAGGAACTTACAAGAAGCAGTATTGCTTGTTCTTACCGGCCAGAAGGAAAGGCGGGAGAACGAGCACACTGCAGTGCGCCCCCATATCCACTAGATGGCGGTGTACATCTTCCTCAGAAGCCAGGCGGGCAGCGCTTTGGGCAGCTCGTTGGCCTAAGCAAGACAAGGGCCACTTTTCTTTCCGGAGACAGGCGTCTCTTCTCATTGTGGGCACAAACAGCCCCAAACAATTGCACTGACCACACAGCTCTAAGTCACGTTCCAGGGCACTGCCGTCTGTTCAGGAGTGAATGCTGGGAAAATGAACCACGCTGCTAATTTGCTTGATTGGGGTGAAAATAAGATCTCAAGTGACAGTGGGTGTAATTTATTTTTCCAACAAGAATAGGGGCAAAGCCATTTCATCCACCCCCCCACAACTGCTACCATAAATGAAAGCAATCACCTAATTAGTCCTGAATTACTAACTGGCAGGGTAAAGATCTGCTGGAAGTCAAGCTGAAGTGGGGAGTCTGGAGAAAGGGATGTGATTTCTGCAGGGGAGGAGGGGAGGGGTAGGGCGCGGTGGGAGGGGCGGGAGGGGAGGGGAAGGCCTGAAGCCCATTGTGAGGTCCTGCGCCCCTGTGGTCTGGGGGCCGTGCTGGCCCTGACCCTGGGAGAAAAAGAGGCTCAGTGATGTCTTCAGGCCGTTCATTTTGTGCAGGAGAATCACTTTATAAACTGAAGAAAAAAGAACCTGTTGGAGAAAACCTATCCGAGAGTTTCTCTGAAGATGCTACAGATGGAGATGAACTGGCTTGGGAAGGAGAGCACAGCCCTGTGGCGCCTGGCCACCCCGCTGCTGGTGGACCCCCCCAGGAAGGTTCTGTCACGGAAACGACAGGCAGATCTGAAACCAAGTTGGGCTTTACGTCATTAAGAAATCCCCCAAAGGAATGGAATAAAGGACTCCTTTCACACTTTGGGTTTTGCATGTGTCCTGAGGAAGCGCCTCTTCCCCAGCTGAGACAGCGCGCTGTCCCCGCGACCCAGTGAGCGGCCCTCGTCCTGCGGGGAAAGCAAAACAGCAGCGGGGTGGGTGCGCGCCCAGAGCTGCCCCTCTCGCCATTGATTTGTTCAGGGGTGACTTCTTGCGTTCTAGTTAGATGTGACTTAAATCGAAGTGCTTTCCTAAGGCGATTTATCACAACTGTGAACGGTCAGTTTGCACAGCTGCTGCTCTTTTAGGGAAACGCACAGACTCGGGAGGCGGAGGGGCCGGCGCGGGCTCCCCTCTTTCCCACGGACCGGCCCGCGTGCCCCTCGCCCACCAGAAATATGTGCACCGCGTCCTCAAAGGCCGCCGCTTCTGTGCTCTGGCTCCTCTGCTGCTTCTGGCTGCTGAACAAGCCATCTCCTCTCTCCTGGGAGGGGCAGCTGGTTTCCTTTTGGGGCGCTCCCCTTCTCCCCGTCTCAGCTCCTGCAGCGGAGACGAGGCTGCCCCTCTCTCCCTGCACGCTGTGGGCTGGGTGTGCAACCCGGCTCGGGCCACAGCCCCCCCCCCCGCCCCCGTCCCCGCCGACCCCGCTCGGCGCCCACCACAGCCGGCAAAGCCCACACGGGGCGCCCAGTTAAAGCTGAACCGCAGATGAAAACCACGACTTTTTAGGGTGTCTTCAACATTGCATGCAACATACTTCTACTAAAAAAATTACTGTTTATCTGAAGTTCAGCTTTAACGAGGCGGGCATCCTGTATTTTGTCTGGCAGCCTTCTTGGTTCTAAAGAAAATGTTTGTCCAGAGCAGGTCAAATTGGAATCAGCCTAGGACTTTTAACTGGAGCTTTGGGGAACAAATACTTAAAAGGTATCTGTTGGGACTGCTAGGCTGGTAGGATTCATGCTTGCAACCGCTGGGAGCCAGCTTTGCTATCATGTGGGGAGAGCTGCTTGAACTAGAAGCCAACACCACAGAGAGCAGACCTGTTTCATTTGAACAGGTGGATCCAGCTGTTCTTGAAGCTGGCCTGGTGGGTGGTAGAGGTCAGGGTGCTGAGGGCCAGGAGGGATAATAATTCCCTACCCCTCAAATTGGGAAGTGAAAACAGCAGGGCTGAATGTGCCCACGGGGCATGGCTTCTGTTCAACTGGAAGAGTGGTGAATGGCTATTGGGTGACAAAAACAGTCGGTCTACTATATTCTTACTTTGTTTGCTAATTGTTTTGCTGCGTGTAAACTCTTTGTTGCATTAGCTCTTGTTCATGACATCATGTCTGGAGACAGGGTCTGGTAGACTTACATGTGGAATTGGAGACTGAAATTTCAAATCTGCCTCTGCCTGGTTGAGTGGCTTTAGGTTTCTCGTAACCTCTACAAAGTTGAGTTTCTGGGTCTGAAACCTAAGGACAGAGGTGATCGTAATCCATTTGGGCTGCTATAACAAAATACCAGAGCCTGGGTAGCTTATGAACAACAGAAATTTATTTCTCATAGTTCTGGAGGTTGGAAGTCTAAGATCAGGGTGCGAGCAGATTCACAGTCCGGTGAGTATCCTCTTCCTGGGTCACAGTTGGCGTGTTTTCTCTGTAACGTCCCATGGCAGAAAGGTCGAGGGACCTCTGCGGGGTCTCTTTTATGAGGGCACTAATTTTGTTCATGAGGGCTCTACCCTCATGACCTTATCACCTCCCAAATGCCACACCTCCTGATACCATCACTTTGGGGGTTAGGATTTCAACATATGAATTTTGGGGGAGGCAAATGTTAAATCTATAGCAGAGGTACTTTCCCCATAGGATGGGGGAGAGGGAAAGTATGTAAGCACCTGTCATAGGGCCTGGTGTGGAGCAGGTGCCCCATACAGATGTTATTACAAAATATTGAGTATAGTTCCCTATGCCATAGAGGAGATCCTTCTATCTATTCTATGCCTTCTTTGAATGACCATAGCACTTGTTGTCTGAATCATTTTTATGTCTGTTGTTGCTTTGTGACTGAAAATGAAAAATGTCTATTTGTCCATGTCCTGGCCCTTACATAAAAATGTGTTCATTTATCTATTTCATATTTATTGACTACATCTTAGACACCGTGTTAACTGCTGGTTCTAGATGTTAGTAAAATATAGACCTTCCTGCTCAAGGGTCACACTATTTGTGGGAAAGCAAAAAATGAACAACCTATGTCGCTAAGAGCTTTGTACTTCCCAAAGAGAACACACCTCGTAGGTACAATGAATACATGTATCATACGTAAATGTATAAATAGTTAATGGGATTATACACCTGAGATAACTGCTTTTTGATTCTGAGGAAATGATGATTATATTTCACCAGGAGCTCAATACCACTCTGAGAATGAGGGCTTAACCCCCGACTTGACTCACTGCATCGCTTTCCTATATAAAAATACACAAGTCTGTACATACGCTCTAGAAAAAGGCTTATCTGGCATGAATTTCAGATAGCAAGAAGAAAACTTCAAGAGGTTCAGAGAAGCATCCAGAAGCTCAGATGATTGTCTGGCACTAATACAACTTGCTTGACAGGAAAATAGAGCTGTAAATCTCACAAAATTAGATGATCTTTTAAGAATTTCAAAACCTCCTGCTATTAATTGGAAATCCTAGAAGAATAGCTTCTTTTAAAATGTACTGATAATATGCTTTACAGCTTAATATTCAGAAGCCTATGTTTTGGCTAAGTGAGCTTCAGGAAGGAAGGAGATGTGCGGTTTACCTCCACTTACTTTGGAACCGCTGGTTCCAAACATCTACTTCTATGCACAGTCATCTTATCATCTGTAAAATGGAGGCAACTCTAAGACAACAGAGTTACAGAGATGTTGCACAGCTCCATGTGTCATTGTCTTCATTTGTTTCAGAATACCAATAACATCTAAGCTACTACTGAAAGAGGGCTGTATTATTTCGGGTCATCTAGTGCAGCTCTGTCAAAGTAAAGAAAAGGGACCTAGAATGACTATAATTTTCCCAAGAGGACACAATTATTTTATGGTAAATCTGGGACAAGAACCCTGATCTCTTGGATCCCATTCCATTGTTCTTTCATTGGGTTCTGAACAACCCAGAGAAATAAAGAGAAATAAAACTCCTGTGTGCTGTGTCACTGGTACAGGACATGGCAAGATTGGAATTGGAGCACTACATATTAAGAGGTATCTGAGAAATTCTTCAAACTAATTGAGATATATACCAGGTACATAGAAAAAACTATGTTTTATGAAGATGATTCTGTGCAATGAACAGAACTGGTAACACACACTGGAAGGTGAATTCTCATTTTCTGGCACCTTGGAAACGCCACCTCAACATACATGTTAAAATAAACATTTGAACTGGGTCATATTTAATTCTGCATGCTCTTGTAAGTCAGCAAAATATTCCATATATCATTTAAGTTGTCACTCACTTTTTAACTTGACTTTCAATTTCTAAAAGTCTTTCCAAACATAAAACAGAGGTGGGAAAATGGTATATGGGAAGCTGCAGAGATGAAATAAGCTTATTTCATTAGGCATAAAGATGAATATCCAAACAACTTCTTCATGGCTGAAAGTGTCCAAATCTACTGTCTTCATTTTGTAGTCAAGGCTTCCGGAAAAATATGCTAATGGATTCCTTATTACCCAAATGCCCCATATCAGTTTCAGTAGGTATCATTATATATTATGGAAATTTTTCTCAGTGACAGTGAAAGACATCCTGGCTGAACATCCCCCTGCCCATGACACAGAGATGATGGTCTCAAGCTATCTTGAAGGCATTGGAGCCCACACTATCCGTTACTAATATTAATGGAGGATAAAACTTCATATTCTGTTTGCTCTATATTTGTTCAATCACTTCTTCCCTTCATTAAACTGGATGGCCCATAATTGAGTCTGTAGTGTGTCTATCATTGGAAACTGAACAAAGTTTTGTTGGTTTTATTAATGTCATACGTTCCTAGGGAGGGTCTATTCAATAACTAAGTCTAGTTTCACAGTTACAAATAAATTATGATGTAACTTTGAATAAATTAAGCTCATCATAAAGGAGGGATACTGAGAGTTGCTACTACCCCTTCCTTGAGGGGCTCTCGTAGGCACTAATTAAAGTAACAGAGGTGTATATGTATGCATATATTTTCAATGATATTTGTACAGACTTAAAAAGAACTCTACAGAATGCATTATAAAAACCTTAATGCTGTGTGTCCCTAGTTCCCAGCTCTCTCATTAGAACTACTTAAATGAACACAATCTTATCTGTTAGGATAGCTATCAGAGTACTTCAACTACTACTTCTTGCAGTACCCTGTCCCAACCGTTTGCCATCCTCTTCCCATTAGTCCTCAAGTCAGAGGCCCCGAAGATCTGTTCATTAATTTATGAACACATTTCTTCATCCAGCCAAGAAAATTAATTGATCCCTTACCAAAGTTCAGGCACCATTCTTCAGTATGATGTATAGGCATGTTCAGGAAACACAGCAGTGATTAACACAGATGAATACAGTCTCTCTTGAGCTGAGGGGGGAGACAAAAGTAAATAAGCAAATATAAAATCATAAGTATAGGGCTTCCCTGGTGGCGCAGTGGTTGAAAGTCCCCCTGCCGATGCAGGGGACACGGGTTCGTGCCCCAGTCCGGGAAGATGCCACATGCCGCGGAGCGGCTGGGCCCGTGAGCCATGGCCGCTGAGCCTGCGCGTCCGGAGCCTGTGCTCCGCATTGGGAGAGGCCACAACAGTGAGAGGCCCGCGTACCGCCAAAAAAAAAAAAAAGCTATGAAAACAAAACCTATGGATGGAGACCTCCATGAAAGATGGAAGCGTATAATAATGGCCAGAGTACATTACTGTGGCAGAAGCAGCAGCCCTTAAGGAGGACAACTTTATAAATTACAAATTGGATTTAAATAGACAGGGAATTGAAAGTGGAGACATTATTTTCTGCAGAAGATGATGGACAGGGGAGAACAAAGAAAATAAAACTGAGATTGTTAGCAAAATACAATGCTAAGCATATAAGTTAGGACTGAGTCCTTAACTTTCATTTTTACTAATGAGTGGGTGAGTATAGATTACTGACTACACAGAACCAAACCTGGGAACACATTTTATATTTATGATCTTTGTGCCTAAAACTAGATTCTCCTGCAATTTAATATGACACTAGGACAATGACTGGCCAAGTTTTAGATTAATCACTCTTACACAAAGATTTTTCATTCATACAATCTCAAACAAATACTGCGTCACCAATTAAGTTCCAGATCCTATACACTGTCGCTGAAGATATAAATATCTTGCAAGCCCAGCGTCACTTTCCTCTTTCTCTGGTAACAAATCACACTTTCTATTATGACAATGGCCCCAGTTATCGGCCCAGGAATAAACACTTGACTCAGGAAGAGCCAATTAAAGCCCTCCTTTAGAGTTTATCGAGAGCTTTAAGGTTAGAGTATTTCCATCTTACGAAATTTTTGTAAAACAAAATTATTTCAAAATCAACTAATTATTTTTTAAGTTCTAGAAACTGCATTCTGTGACTAAGAGGACAATTTATTTGCCGTCGTTTCTGCTCTGCCCACTTTATGTTTCTGTTACTGTGAGATAAAGGCAGTGGGGAATGGCAAACCAATTCTGATTCATTCAACACATGAGTGCTTCTTAGGTACAAAACACCATTCTGAACATTGTCCGAGGTAAAAAGATAAATAATACCTAGCCCCTTATAATACCTAGCCCCTTACCCTCAAGTTACCTCCACGTGTATTTTATGTATGTATACCCATAAAATTAAGAAGTCTTTGGATGTTTTATCTTCAAGAATAATTCAGAAAATGGATTACTTGAATATCATAAACATTTAGGGTTTAACAGATTTGTTACTTATAGACGTTGTATCATGGATTTAAAAGACCATAGCAAGCGGGCAGCGGCGGGCGGAGCGACAGAGGGGGCGGCGCGGGCTGGGCGGCTGGTGCAGGGGTCCGTGCTTCCTCGCGGTGGAGGGCTGGGGTTCGCCGGGGACGCCGGGTTGCTCCGCGTTGCCAGGTTACCGAGCGCGTGCCCCGCGCCCGCTCTTCCGCCCGGGCCGCCCTCGGCGCCACCTGAGCCGCGGTGCGGGCTGCGCGGGGCGCCGGTTCCGCGGAAGCCTGGGTCGGGCGCTGCGTGCGGGACTCTCGTCGCTCGTGGACGGGGCGCGAGCGCGCGGGGGACGTAGGGCGCCGACCTGGCCCTCCCCGGCCCTCCGGCTCCGCTCAGGGGCCTCCGGCGCGAGGCCCCCTTCGTGGTCAAGATGGCGGCGCCCAGGCGGGCCGCGCCGAGGTGAGCTGGAGCCGGGCCCGGAGAGGGGCGAGTGTGCCACGCCCAGGACTTGGACCCCGGGCTGGTCTCCCGTCTCCCGGGGAGCGGCGGGTAAGTGGGTGCGGCCGCGCGTAGGTCCCTCTCGTGGGGTGGTCAGCTCTCCGTGCGTCCGCAGACTTCTGTCGTCTGATAGTCAGATCTGGGGTGGCCCAGGTTGGAGGCGAGGGTGCTTGATTGGGGAAACCTGAGGGGTTTAAGGACTCTATTGGGATCGTTTCAGACCCCAGCAAGAAGCTGAGCAAGTTTCCTCCTGACTCTCTTCCCGGCTAAGTTTTCTCCCTTCTCTGAAGGCGCCAGCTTTTCTGAATCACCTTGTTCCCCGGGGGGATACAGTTGGTGGTTCTGACCGTGGAACGTAGGACCCGGCGCGGGGAAGCCTGAGCTGGTTCTAGTTACTTTGTTTGCAAAGCACTTGTCTTGTCTTTGGAATCTTTGTGTATGTAACCAACGTTGGGAAGAGCCAGCGTTTTCTCCTCGAAAACACTGCGAGGGGTAACTTTATACGTAAGAAACAAGTGGGCGTTCACATCCATCTCTTTTCCAACCACTGAGTTTTGGTTGTGTTTCCTTTCTTTAAGTTTGTCTCGTTCTGAAGTGATAACAAAAAAAAAAAAAAAAAAAAGACCATAGCCAATTACACAAAGTATACTCTAGTCTCAGTCCTGCCATTAATTAGCTTAAGTCATTTAATTTTTCTAGGCCTCATTTTTCTCATGTGATGTTTTTTCTTTGAAAAAGTATAGTTTCTGGAAGTCTCTAATTTCTGTGTCATAGTTCAGCTTGGAGAAAACCTGTTCTTATCCAAACTCCATGACATTGTATTTCCAGCTCCAACTTTGGACTTTGAGTGAGTTGGGGGCAACTTTTTAAGGATATTTTCACACAGCTTTTTTAGTTAATATCGGTCTAGCTGACTTGTCATACTCAGACTTTCTCCCATATTCTTTTACCAGTGTGTTCCTTAGTCATATATAGAAAGACTGTTGTGGGAAAAATGACCTCCTGGGTCAGCTTACTGCATGGTCATCGACACAGGGCAGGGAGTAAGATTCTGTGTATTTTACAGAAGCAGATACAGGTTTCATTACCCATGTCCTCTCCCCTTTCATCTTACAAAAACAGCAGGCTTTTCTTGGAGAACTGCCAGATAATGCTATCCTGCCTCCTGACGGGCCCCGGGGATGAGTCGCCCAGGGACTGAACTCCAGTAAAGCAGGTGATTGGCTCATGGGTAGGCATCTGACCTCGACTAAGTCTATCAGACTGCTCCCCAGGACTTTTGTCTCAGAGCAAAATGGAAGAATTGTCTTTTCTCTCTGGAATTTCTAAGCTGGGGAGATATGACTCTGGGACTCCCAGTGACCATCCAGCACAAGGAGAGACTTTCTGTAAAATAAAGTCTTGCAGAGGTAAGCAGGGCTGAGCAATGGAGAGAGAGCTGGAACCCTGCTGATACTCTGGAACTTCCAGATCCAACTGAATCTGAATATGGCTGCATCCCTGAATTTCTAGTACTTGTTTGTTGAGGTTGTTGTTGTTGTTTGGTTTTTGTTTTTAAATTTCCTTTGACTATTTTGAATTTGTTTTCAGCCATGTGCATTTGAAAGCATCATAGGTAAAAGAGCTAATTTCCTACATTAATGTCAGGTTTGCTTCCTTAAGTGAAAAATCATATCCGCTATTTTCTTTAAATAAAATCCTTCTAGCTCAGGTTTGAGATATTCAAAACTCTGCCTCCTACCCCCCTCTTTTCCAACATTTACTATATCACCTTGAAGCATTTGTGACCACATCTTTCCCATCTAGACGCAGTTGAGAGAGAGAGCAAAGACTTCTGATATAAACTGCAACCTATACGCCTCCTACCTGGAAGCTTTAGAACATACTTGATTCTTGTCATTAAAGCAAATCTTTTGTTGTTGTCTCCAGGGCACAGAAGCATTTTCATGGCATAATGGAGTACAAAGTACATTAAGCCTAACTCTACTTCTCATCCTCTTTTACTTTAAATAGGCAGAAAAGAACAATCTCAAACACATTTTCCCAACAAATAAAATACATATACGATTATGTTTAGCAGACGTTTATGCAACATATAGTTAGACTGATGAATTAATGGACCTTTCGCCAATTGGCACAGTAAATATATATGTTCAATTAAAAAGAAGACAATAACATATTTTTACAGGTTAATTATCTGAGAAGAGTATTGTGCCAGCACACTTGATACTACAGTATTTCATGTTTGACAGGTAATCTTCTTTCAATTATATTTACTGCTAAATGTTTCTTGGATCAAGCTATTAAATTATAAGGTCAAAAGTAAAATGATATGAAATTACAATGGTAAAGGGACACATATCCCACTTTATGAGAATAGAAGTTCTAATTTCTTTTCAGTACTACTAGTAGTGACCACAGTACTAATTTGAGCCCTTACTATGAGCCACTGTGCCCATATACATTTAGTTCTTACAGTAGTTCTGCAAAGGGCATATAATAATCCACAGTGTAAAGCTGAAGAAAGTGATTCTCATAGCTGAAAGTCACATAGCTGGTGAGTGGCAAAGTCTAGATTCAAACTTAGAGTCGTCTGACAATGCCCAGGTTGTTGACCACTATGTACACTGCTCAATTGTTGCACCAATAAAGAAGTGCTTGAAATAATTATAGATTTGCCTACCCTGAAACTGCAGTGATTTAAAGACATCAAAGTTGCCAGTTGCTTAACCACATCTACTTACAGTAAGAAATTACATTTTATTTCATTTCTAAAACAAGATTAATTCTGCAGGCCCATCGAAACTTGAGGACACAAATCCTACCTCCAAATGAAAGATGCTTGTTTTCCATTATTCAACAGATGGCCCTGTACAGAGGCAATAAATATATAGTAGAATTTTCATTCAAATAAATGAGAAGAGAGGTTTCTTCTTGTCCTGATTCAGTGCCCATCATTATGGATTATGATGGCTCTTCCCAAACTTTACTTCGTTCACTCCACTCTTTCTACAAAACTCCAGTAACGGAATCCATCATTCAGATATATGTGCAAAGCGAAAGGACTGTATTAATACAGTTGCTGAAAGTCAAGTTGATAGAGCACAGGAAATACATCCTAATAAATGCAACATTAATGTTTGTGTGGGCCTTGGAGTGAGGGGTAGAAGAATTTTCAGTTTAGTGGAATATTTTGCCTCTTGCTATGAAAGTGTGGCTTAATAGTCTTGTAATTGGTCATTTACAGAATCCTCCATCTCTGAGTTTCATGCTTTCTTTACTCTGCAGCTGTTGATTCCTTCTCTTGTTCTGGATGGAAGATAGCAACGAAGCCACTTCAAAGGGCTCAGCCTGCCTTTTTGTGTTATTGTTTAGATGAAGATATTTCCATTTATTAAAGCACACTATTTAAACGTTTTTATCATGTTTCAAACTCGACTGTGTCCTGAAGGTATGAGCACAGGCAGACATAATGGGGGATGTTTTCCAGGAGAGAACATACCCTTATCAAAGGAATTATCAGAATTTTCATGTATGGATTGAGAATCAAATTCTGGAGTTAGACCTGAATTTAAATTCATACTCACAACTTATTACCAGTCTCATCTAGATCAAACGGTTACTACATTCTCATCCATTTCCTTATCTTTGAAAGTGGACTAAGAGAAGTATGCCTGGTGGAGTTACACATAAAGCTCATCTGATAGGATATTCATAAGGATTTTGCACAAAATATACATGGAAATATTTTAGCACCGAGTTTAGCATGCGATTCGTCTTCAATACATTTAAGAGCTATTATTTTATTATTATTATGCTATCATTAAATATCACTATTACTTAAATGTCATTATTGCTAACATTGCTGTAAAACTACCGCAATAACCCATGATGAATTCCCCTCTTCTGTTTCCTTTGTTTAAATGGAAAATATATATATAAATGTAGACAGAGAACACTTTAGTGATCCTATTCAGTGGAGTGAGAATTTCCATGGCACTGATTAAAACAAATCCTGAATTGCATGGACTTAAGATAGCAGAGAGGGGCTTCCCTGGTGGCGCAGTGGTTGAGAGTTCGTGACCCGATCCGGGAAGATCCCACATGCCGCGGAGCGGCTGGGCCTGTGAGCCATGGCTGCTGAGCCTGCGCGTCCGGAGCCTGTGCTCCGCAACGGGAGAGGCTGCAACAGTGAGAGGCCCCTGTACCGCAAAGAAGAAGAAAAAAAAAAAAAGATAGAGAGGCTAAGAGATTTGAAGTTAGACATCCCCAGGTGTGAATTCTACTGTGACCCTCTTCTAGCTCTAGAACCTTGAGGAAGTTACTTAAACTTTCTGAGCTTTACTACTAGTTTCCTCATCTGTATCTTTTTCAGGACTATTTATCAAGCATCTTCCTGTTCTCTATGCTTGGACGTATCAATGAATAAATGAGACAAGAGCCTTTGCCTGCGTGCTCCTTCTTGCATGCTTTCTCCCTCCTTACACTCTCGTGTGGAAACGGATGTTCTAAATAAATTCTATGCTTTGTCACAGGTTGATGGGCGCTACGGGATAAGGAAAAGGATGTGAAGCTCACTGAAGAGGCTTGGGTTGGGAGTGCTGGAGGAGTGTACAGGTAGGTTCTGATTTTAAATAGGGTAGTCAGGGTGGATTTTATAAGTTGACATTTGAGCAAAGACTTGAAGTGAGGGAGTTGTCAGAATGTATGATGGGGAGACCACTCCCTGGGAGCAAGAATAACCAGTCCCAAAACTCTAAGGCAGAAATATGCCGGGCAGCTTGGAGGAATATCAAGGAGGCCACCTTGGCTGACTTAGTCAGTGGGGAGGAAGAGACAGCAGGAGGGCTGGAGGTCGGATATGTGATGGGATGGATTGGGTAAGTCCTGGGAGGCCATCACATGCATTGTGTCTTTTACTCTAAATGTAGGCAGCCAGGGGCAGGATTTTAGCCGAGGTGTGGCATGAACTGTCTCTTGTTTGAAAAGCATAACTGTATCTGTGGTCTTGAGGATGTGGGGAGAGAGTGGAGTCAGGGAGAATCTCGGGAGGCGACTACAGGATCCTCGAGGTCTATGTTGGTGGCCTGCACCAGGCTGGTAGCGGCTGGTAATTCTCAGAAGTGGCACATTGGGAAGGTTGTGACAGCATTTCGTGGTAGATTGAATGCAAGAATGGAAAGGAAGAGGGGGTCAAGGGTGAATTTGAGATGTAGGACCTGGGGAACTGGAAAGGTGTGGTTACTGTCACCTAAGACGGAAAAAGTTTGGGGTAGAGCATGTTTGGGGGATTAAAGACCAGTTTTGGAGGTATAAGATTTGAGATGTTTTCGTGACGTCCAAGTAGAGATGCTGAGTACACAGTTGGATACACAAGTCTGCAGTTCTGAAGAAAGGTCTAAACTAGAGATACACTTTAATACAATGGAGATATTAAGAATAATTACATGGAAGCGCTATTTTAAAGGTAAAATGAAGTAATGCAATTAGCACTCTGTCTTCTCAAAACATTTAATAACTGTTAGCTAAAATAATTACCTGAAATGAAAGAATACCTATAGTTTGTTTTGTTGTTTGCAGTAAAAGTGAATAAAATGTCACAATTATTTTAATAGTATTTGTGACACAGTAGTTTTAGTTAAGACACCATGACTACAAACATTTACACTAAACCTTTCAGTCTCCTGCTTTTCACTCTGATAGGGTACTTGGAACCATATTTTGTAAGGTTTAAGTTAGTTGTCATAGGGTACCTCTTTAATTAGAAGTAATTCTGAACTGTCTAGTTCCATGCCGTTTTATATACATATATGTATAATTATTATTTTATGATTTATCAAACTCAGTTGAAAATTTGCATCACTGATATACATTAGAATTTAAGCATTTACCCAGGTATTCAAGGAAAAAAATGTACTTGTGTTGTAATTTCCATAGGGGTACTTACTTTCACATCTTCCCTTCACTTTGCAATTGCAAACATGGCAGGGGAAATATTATCTTACTGGTCTTTGAGTTCCCCTTAGCTACCTGCAAGTCCTTAAACAGCCTTTGTGGCTTAACCAAAATTCTCTTCCATCTTCATTCCGCTAACAGATATTGGTCTAAGCATGTACTTATACTAAAAAATGCATGACCACGTTGTCTCTACACATCTATAATTTTATGTTAACACTATCATTATGTAAGCTACACTTGAATTGTAATTATAACAGATTTTATGTCAACACACATCCATTTCTAGTGTTCATCTGGTGTTCAAGGGGAGAGCAGCATGTCGTAAATTTTATCAAAATATAACATCTGAAGACTAGAACAGAGGGTAATTGTGTAATTCTGTATTCACTCTAATTAAGTTCAGTGGAGTTGGCATAATAGAATTAGGATGAAAAAAAAAGACATCGAGGTACCATGGCTCCCTCTCCTAACACACCCTTTTCGTATCCGAGAGCAGAGACTCAGCACCTTTCTGTACAGAAATGGAGACAGGAAGAGGCCAGAGGATGAATGACAGGCACGAATGAGGTGGAACTTTGAAGAGCAACATGGAAATGAAATACTTCTTTTGTATTTGGTAGGTGGGGAAAATGTACCAGCGTGTATGCCTACTGGGACCACGTTTTCCAGAACAGTTAAGCCCAGTGTCAACTGTGCTGTCCCACCTTCCTCGTAAGTAGGAACATACTGTTACTTGAATCTTTGCTTCCTGTTTCTTGATAGCTGGTTGAGAAGATTATCACAGGAACTGCATCTTGTTAGCAAATACAGTGATTTGAAATTATTGACACTCACTGAAGAGTGGCAACTCCAAGCTTGCTCTCTCTTGATCTTGGACTTTTTAAGTCTGAAGTGCAGGAGTGGGTTATGGGGAAAGACCATTGGAATTCTTATGTCTTCAGCATAATGGTTATAGCATAATGGTTAGGAGTGTAGGTGCTGGTTCAAATCTCTGCTTTCCACTTGCTAACCATATGAGCTTGGGCAATTTACCTGATTACCTGAACCTCAATACTCCTGCCTATAAAATGATGTTAATAATATTTCATCCCCATAGACTTGTTTTCAATGTTAAAATGAAGTCACTTACACCAAGCACTTAATACAATGCCTAGAGCATTGTAAAGTCTATTATTATTACTATTACTACTACTACTACTATTATTATTATTACTGTCACGATGCCAGGTGCTATTTTTCCTATGCCTTATTCCATTATCTTCTGCCCTGTCCCCCCATTTCTGTCTTGTTTCTGTACAAGGGTAGATTTGTCACAGAGCATTTTCTTTCCGTAGTGTCTGACTCTTAGTCATCAAGGTGACTGGTCCACGACCCAGCATTCATTGCTGCTCGTTGAAGCAATCCATTTTGAGAAGGGGAGTTGGATATTGATGCCAAGTTGGGTCAAGGAGAGAGAATTTTCTCTCTTCTGCACTCAGAGAGCTAAGTGAAATATTCAGGCCTCAGAAGGAGAATCAGGCAAAGGGCAACATGCTTAATTTCATACCTTAGTGATTAAGAACAAGTCAGACAGGCTGGATTTGAACTCATTTCCGTCATGTACTGACAACAGGATCTTAGGTGCTTTTGTAACCCATCTGAGGCTCAGTCAACATCTGAAAGAGACGAATAACATTATCAGGACCTAGCGTATAGCCTCGTTGTAATAAGTGAGTAAATCCTTTTAAAACGTTCAGCACGTTGTTTGGCATATAAACACGTAATAAAATTTAGCTTCTTTGACTACTCCCGCTGCTAATATTATTAAGTAGCTGAGCAGATCCGAGGCCCATTTTTTTCTTAGATTGCACATAATCATTTGGACAACCAGCTCACATTGATCAACCGTTGCTTATATATAAACCCCCATGAACCCAAAGGTGCTTTAACTCTCTCCCAGTCAGAGCCTGTTCTGGGGGCAGAAGCAACACCGGCACTATCCCCGTCACCTTTGCCTTTATTGTCACTACACTCGCCTGCCGTACTGAGAACTTTCTGTTTGCCAGGCACCAAATTTAGCCCTGCGTATGCACTGTATCATATAGTTCTCACACTCAGGTGGGAGACATTATCATCATCCCCAATTTTCAAATAAAGACGCCGAGGTGTTGGAAAGGTAAGAAACTTGACCCACAGCAAGAGATGGAGCCGGAGTATTCAAACCCTTCTCTCTGACCTCAAGAACCCTTACATATTAGCATACTACTACATCCTGGTAAGAAAATCTGCTTCCAGCCACTCTGGTGAGAGTAGAAATGATTCTCAGTCCCCACATTCCTCTATTGCCCATGCCACCCTAGCCTCAGGACTAGGGGGGAAAGGAAGTGATCTCTTCAAAGAGCAGCCAAAGGGAACCTACTCCCTTCTGCCTTTTCGTAATCAACTAACCAATATTTTATTTCCTTCTTAAGAGTCCCCACGTGTTCCTTTTGGTACTTAGCTTGGCCTTTTAGAATTCTGACATTCTGTACATGACTCATCCACTGTATTTCATGTTAATTTATTGAGGTCAAGTATAGGGTCTTACTCATCCTGAAGTCCAGTTATCCCCTGTCACATCTAACTCTGTTCTTTTCTTCTCGTAGGACATCTGCAGATATTTATTTGAATTTTGTTGAATTGTTCTCATCAATAGTACATTAAAAGTTATACAGAAAGTGCTTTCTTATAAGGAAAACCATCTAAATAGATTTCTAGCTCTTTACTTTTTATAGCACTATTGTAGAGATTATAGATCTCCAGGTAATATTTTTTAGATTGAGTTCTTCATATCATCTTATTTTTACATATAATGATAAATCTGAATTTTCTCTATCAAAGCTCCGAGACTTCACTGGCTTGTAACTTAGCTTGTTGATTGTGTGTTGTAGACTTTTCCATTTACAATGATATTTGATCCTGGTAAGGATGGGGCTGGGTGGGAAGGTACATCTTAGGGCCATCAATTGGTTTTGTAGAGAACTAACATAAAGATCTAAAGTCTCATCATGTTTCTGCAGAACTCATGAATCGTTTATTATAATTCCATTCATTCAGGGAGTATAAAACCATTTTCAAATTGTTATTCCTAATTTGTTCATCTTCTCTTCCTTAGTCTTAGTGAGAAGAGAGCAGGCTGAATGGAAGAAAGTCATTATGACCACTGGGGCCACTAGGGTAGGCATCAGTCCCAGAGTTTTGTTTTCATCTCTCCGTTATGAATATTGGCTAATGTCTTGAGTGCTTACTTGGGGCAAATTACTTAGCCGAGCATGGCAAATGGGTTGTGTCATTTCATCCCGTGATAGTCATACAATTAATGTATGTATTATTATGATATCCCATAATGCATACATGGAACAGAGCCTCAGAAGTAGTTATTTGCTCACCAAAATATGGTAGGTGTGGAATTTGGACTCAGGTCTGATAGACTCCTAAATCACTCCTAGTGATTTTTACCACTAAATTAAAGTTGTATACCTCTGGAGAGTAGATAGTTTCTAAAATTTCCTCAGCTCTAACGTTTTATAATTAAATTTTTGTCTGATGGCAAGCTTAACAGTTAAGATGGGTAGGAAGGAATGCCAGCCTGTTGAATGGAATTTCCCTGAAATGAGCCAGTTTACTCATTCATTCACTCAGCATGTATTGAATGTTTGCTCTGTGCAAAGGCATTTTCGGCATCACAGTGGAGTGAGCGCCCCTTCCATAGACTCTCCTGCAGCACTCAGAGAAGTCTTGGACTGGTTTGCCTGTTATGGAATGGGGCTTGGTGATAGAAGCCTGGTTTGTCCTCCACTGATAAAACTAAGACATACTCATATGAGTTGATAGGCATCTTGAAGCCGTGGGATAGTAACACACATGAATCTTACCGTTTTTGCCTGGGATTAATGATATAAAGGCTTTGGATTTGGGTATGGAAAATGGGTGCAATTATGGGTGTGTTGGTTCTACATATATACGGACATCACGTGTCATCAGCCTGCAGCTACCTGCCATTCCTCACTACTCCTTCTTTTCACAAACCAAACAAGTACCTTCTTATCTCTCCTGTGGATAAGCTCTTGACAGTGGCACTAGGGCCTCCCTCAATAAGTACATCATTGGCTAAACCAGTGGTTTCTCAGATATGCTCATTGAACAACCCTTAAGGTGAATTGACATTCCACTGCCTAGAATAGAATATGATGTTCTTTAGAAATCGGGGGGAAAAAATAGGCCACCAGATGTACTTTCTTTAATTTAAATTGTATATATATATATGTATATATACATATAATTGTATATATATATATGTATATATACAATTTAATATATTAAATTGTATAAATTTATACAATTTAATTGTATTAAATTGTATATATATATGAACAATTGTTATATATGTGTATGTATACTTGTTCATATATATGAATGATTTAAAATTGAAGAGATAGATATATATACACACACATATATATGTATATTTAAATTTTGGCTTCTGTTAGCAAGTAGTAAATTAAATTATTAGCAGATCCATACTGCAGGGAAATAACCAATCAGATTTCATTCAATAGCTTGCTTTTTTGTAGATTTATGGTTGTGATTTTATATCTGCAGGTATGTTTGCTGAAGAAAATATTTCTACCACTTTACACAAAGTTAAATTCATTTAATACAAATGCGGCATGTCTCAAATGTCTTAATACAGTTTTAATCTTGAATCGCATCAGAAGTATGAAATTAGAAACATACCCCAAAATCATTTGAAGATATAATTACTTTCATTTCCCTTATACTTTTGAGACTTTTGAAAAACAAGTATTTAGTTGTACTTATCTGTTTCTGTCTCTCTAAGGATAGCAAACACTGAAACACAACTCTTTTTAAAAGTCAATATTAAAAATATATTGTCCAAGATGATCAAAACTAAGGAAGTGGCAAAGAAATTCAAAAATTTAAACTTTCAAAGGGTGCTTTTTCTGTGAATGTGTAGTACTTGTTCTTCTGAAGGAATTAATCTTTTTAAAAATTTAATTAACTTATTTTTTATTGAAGTATACTTGGTTTACAGTGTTGTGTTAATTACTGCTGTACAGCAAAGTGACTCTGTTATACATATGTATATACATTCTTTTTCATAGTCTTTTCCATTATGGATTATCACAGGATATTGAATATAGTTCCCTGTGCTATACAGTAGGACCTTGTTGTTTAGCCAATCTATATATACCAGTTTGCATCTGCTAATCCCAAACTCCCAGTTCATCCCTCTCCCACCTGCTTCCCCCTTGGCAGCCACCAGTCTATTCTCTATGTCTCTGATTCTGTTTCATAGATAGGTTCATTTGTGTCATATTGTAGATTCCACATATAAGTGGTATCATGATATTTGTCTTTCTCTTTCTGACTTACTTTGCTTAGTATGATAATCTCTAGTTGCATCCATGTTGCTGCTGCAAATGGCATTATTTCATTCTTTTTTTATGGCTGAGTAGTATTTCATTGTATATATGTACCACATCGTCTTTATCCATTCATTTGTTGATGGACATTTAGGTTGTTTCCATGTCTTGCCTATTGTGACTATTGCTGCTGTGAAGATCAGAGTGAATGTGTCTTTTTGAATTATAGTTTGGTCTGGATATACGCCCAGGAGTGGGATTGCTGGATCATATGGTAGGTCTATTTTAGTTTTCTGAGGAACCTCCATACTGTTTTCCACAGTGGCTGCACCAACTTACATTCCCACCAACAGTGTTGTAGGAGGGTTCCCTTTTCTCCACACCCTCTCCAGCATATGTTATTTGTAGACTTTTTAATGATAGCCATTCTGACTGGTGTGAGGTGGTACCTCATGGTAGTTTTGATTTGTATTTTTGTAATAATTGGCAGTGTTGAGCCTCTTTTCATGTGCCTATTGGCCATCTGTATTTCTTCTTTGGAGAAATGTCTTTTTAAGTCTTCTGCCTATTTTTTTTGATTGGGTTGTTTGCTTTTATTGTCATCAAGTTGTATGAGCTGTTTGTATATTTTGGAAATTAAGCCCTTGCTGGTCGCATCATTTGCAAATATTTTCTCCCATTCTGTAGGTTGTCTTTTCATTTTGTTTATGGTTTCCTTTGCTGTGCAAAAGCTTGTAAGTTTGATTCGGTCCCCTTTGTTTATTTTCATTTTTATTTCTATTGTCTTGGGCGACTGACCTAAGAAAACATTGGTATGATTTATGTCAGAGAATATTTTGCCTGTGTTCTCTTCTAGAAGTTTTATGGTGTCATGTCTTATGTTTAAGTCTTTAAGACATTTTGCGTTTATTTTCGTGTATGGTGAAAGGATGTGTTCTAACTTCACTGGTTTATATAAGGCTGTCCAACTTTACCAACACCACTTGCGGAAGAGACTGTCTCTTTCCCATTATATATTCTTGCCTCCTTTGTCAAAGATTAATTGTCAAAGATTAACTGAGGTGTGTGGATTTATTTCTAGGCTCTGTATTCTGTTCCGTTGATCCATATGTCTGTTTTTGTGCCAATACCACGCTGTTTTGATTACTGTGACTTTGGAGTACTGTCTGAGTCTGGGGTGGCTATGCCTCCAACGTTGTTCTTTTTCTTCAGGATTGCTTTGGCAATTCTGGGTCTTTTATGGTTCTGTATGAATTTTAGGATTATTTGTTCTAATTGCGTGAAAAATGTCATGGGTAATTTGATAGGGATCGCATTAAATCTGTAGATTGCTTTGGGTAGTATGAGCATTTTAACAATATTAATTCCTCCAACCCAAGAACATGAGATGTCTTTCCATTTCTTTGAATCATCTTCACTTTCCTTTATTAATGTCTTACAGTTCTCAATGTATAAGTCTTTTGCCTTCTTGGTGAGGTTTATTCCTAAGTATTTTATTTTGAGGGTTGTGATTTTAAAAGGCATTGTTTTTTTACATTCTCTTTCCGATATTTCATTGTTGGTATAAAGAAATGCAACCAATTTCTGTATGTTAATCTTGTATTCTGCTACCTTGCTGAATTCGTTTATCAGTTGTAGTAGTTTTCATGTAGAGTCTTTAGGGTTTTCTCTATATAGTATCATATCATCTGCATCTAATGACAATTTTACCTCTTCCTGAAGGAATTAATCTTGAAGTTCTACTAAGACTTTTGGGATACCTGTTTTAATGAGCCACTACTTCCTGCCTGAGATTGCACTATGCACCAGAGATTCTAGAATTAGCATAATAAAACTAATAATGCAAACAACAGCAACAAATCTTCACAAACCTTCCTTGCAAGGAAGTAAAGTCCACTGGAAAAACAGACAAGTGAAACACACATTCAAAATGGCAGTGATTCTCAAACATTTATGTGCTGAAAAATCATGACAAGCATGATAACCAGGGCAATTACTAGACCCGTTCTCCAACTGGTAAGGTGTAAGGTCCTGTAACTCTATTTTTGGTGAATGCCTCCAGGAGAGTCTGAGACAGATGTTCTCAGTTGTCGTCAACCTTTAGTGTGCATCAGATTTGCCTGAGAATATTGTTAAAACACAGATTGCTGGGCTCCAGTGCCAGAGTTCTAACCAGTTCCCAGGTGTGGCTGATATTGCTGGCCCAGGGACCACATTTTGAGAACCACCTTTCAAAACTCTGCAGTATGCGGTTGTGTGTGTTGTGAATGCAGTATGCGGTTGTGTGTGTTGTGAATGAGACGGGCCCAGAGAACCAAAGGAGGGCAAAGGGACTCTGCCCTAAATTAGTCAAAGGTAACAATAGCAGCTAGAATTGATTGACCCAAGAAAAAATGATAAGAACTTTACCTGCATTTGCTCATTTAATCCTTTCAGTAAGGTACGTAGGTGCTACTTAGTGTTCCTCTTTTACAAGGGTGTCCAGAGAAGGTAACTACTTTGCCCACGTCCTAAACTGGTAAGTAACAGATTAAGAATTCAAGTCTAGGAAGTCTGATTCCAGAGCCCACACCTCTACCCTTTCTGCTTGTAGAGAGGAGTAAAGGGTTGTCAGTGAAGCCTTCCTGGGGGCCCTGGCCTCTGAGTGTAGATAGGATGAGTGGACATAAAGATCATTATTTGTGTGTGGTGGGGGTAGGGGAGGAAGTATGAGGGCTTCCAGAAGAGCCTGCCCTCCCCATACATCTGCTATAAGCAAGTCTGATGATCAGGAGTCTGGAACATGAGTATGACTATGGGATACTGAGAAGGGTTCTAGAACCCTGAGGTTAGAGTTCTGGATCAGTTAGTAGGTAACAGAAAGTGAATGAGTGATTTACCTTACTTTCCACGGGTAGCAGGAAGTTTGGAGATAGTCCCTCTAGCGTTAGTCCAGCTGCTGAAGGGCATCACCAGGGGACTGGGTTGCTTCGCTCTTCCAGCTTCCACATCTCTAGCACATCCACATAGCTTCAAAGTGACCCCAGAATCTCCAATAGTGTTCCAACAATTTGGGCAGGAAGAAAGAAAATGAAAAAAAAAAGAAATGAAGTAAGAAAAACCAGGCAGTGTCTAACTCAGAGAGCAAATTTTTTTACCACAGGTGGTCAGCAGACTTGCACTTAGATCTCATCAGCTCGGATTTTAAACTGGCCACCTTAGCCTTAAGGATAATGGGGTCTCCTAAACCAGGGCTCTGATAGTAAGGAATAAGGAGAGAGTGGTACTGATTAGCAGTGCCTGCTGTCCCAAACAAATATTATCCCCAAACTATTTTTTTTATCCTATATTTTACTTTAAAGAATGGAGGGGAAACATTATGTATCTGTAAATAGCCTTTTAGAAAGGGTACAATTATATAGTTATACAACCCCCTGGAGGGCTCCTTTCTTCTAAAATCTCTTTAAAAACTGTTCAAGGTTAAGGACATTTTTATCTTAATTTAGTCACTTGCAGTCGATTATCTTGGAATGACATCCTCTCTCTGCAGATGTTCTGTCAGGCTTTAGAAAATTCTAGAAGTGGACAGAGAAGTTTTATGGTACATGTATTTGCAATATGCACGTCTTTGAAATGAAATCCATTTAGGGACCAAAAGGCATTTCATGTCTTTGCTATACATTTTCACATATTTGCCTTTCCAGAATTCCTTTGAGCAAATCTGTTAGATGTAACCCATCCGTTTCTCCCATCTGAAACCTTTATTGCTAAACATTCTTCAGTATGCTCTCACTCCCCTCTGTCAAAGGTGTTTCTCTGGGTCCTCACCCTTCTCATCTCATATGTGAATGCGTATCTTAAACTGAAGCAACAGTCTGCTATGACTTCTCCATAACTTGAAGAACCCGTCTTTGTGGGAAAAAAAGTAGACTTACTAACGTAAAAGGTAAAATGCATGCAATGTTTCTGAGAATTAAAAACTAAGATAAAAACATAAGCAATGGAAAAAACTTACAGTGGATCCTTTTCAAAGACTTTATTTTACAGAGAAGGCAACTGAGGTTTAAAGAAAAAATGCGTTAGTTAAACACTAAATAATAAACCTTAAACCTCATTGGAGCAACACATGGACAGTTCATTTCTCACTCACTCAGGAGTGTAGTATGGACTTTGGTGGTCTGAGGGTCAGTTTTCTGCTCAGTTATTCAGGGACCCACCACCTTCATCAAGTGGCTCTGCGTTTGTCCTATAAAGGAAAGGAGAGAGGAAACTGCAAGCTACAATTATCAACTCGTTATCCTTCAGACATAAACTCTTCAGGTCACCTCTGGTCACATTCTTTGGGATAGAACCATACCCAGATGCAAGCGGAGATGGAGAATGTTGTTCCTATCTTGATCCTAGTGATGCCTCTGCAGGCTGGAGGAGCTAATTAAAGTGTAGTCAACAGCTCGTTGTTTCTGCCACAATGAGTGATTAGCCTAAGACTGGATTAATTATGTGTGTGTGTCACATATACATATAATACACACAAACATATATATGTGTGTGTATATATACATTTTTTAGCATGAGTTGACACATGGAGCTTCTGCCGTATCAAAAGAGTACAAACTGCCTCTTGTTGCTTTTTCTTAATTGAAGTTGGCTACTACTATCTATTTCCCTTCATTTTGCTACCTCCCCCCCGCCTTTCAGTATTATATGAAAATTCTGAAAGAAATAATTTCAAAGTTTCCAGTGCTTTTAAAGGTAATAGAATACTCAGACCTTAACAATTTTCCTGTGTGAAACTTTTGCCAGACTAAAATAGTTAACTTATGAAAAGTAAATTTAGATTGATACAAAAGAGAAAATAAGCTGATTTTTTTTTTTTTTACACAAATACCCTGAGCCAGGATGGAAAATAAATGGAAAACTGGAGGAATTTAGATCCTTTTATTGTAAATTTAAATATTTTTAATTGTAAAAATAATACAGGCTCATTGCAGAAACTCCAAAATTGAAAGGATTTAAAGAAAAAAGGAAAAGTAACTTAAAATCCCATTTCTGATAAATCATCTCTGTAACATTTTTGAGGGTATCTTTTGAAACTTTTTTGTGACGGTGTGCATATAAATACAATGCAAGTATAAAATACCTTTAATTATTATATCAAACTACAAAACAGTTCTATAACATTTTTATTTAGTAATATAAGTATGATTACTCATCACCTAATAAAAATCTGCAGCATCATTCTTAATGGTTGAACAGCATTCTATTATTTATTTTACCAGTCCCTACTGTTCAACATTTAGATTATTCTTGTTTTGCTTTGCTAAACAATGAGACAAGCATCCTTGTTCATATGTCTTTGAGCATTTGTTTATTTCCTTAGAATGGACTTCTAGAACTTGAATGGCTGGTTGTCAGTTCTGGTACATACTGACATATTTTCTTCCAGAAAGGTTACCGTGCTTCTTATTTCTACCAAGAATTTAACATCCAGTGTGGTTTCTTACACACAGTCATCAGTACCAGTATTATCAATATCAATACCAGTATTATCAAGTTTTTTAAAACTTTGTCATTCTAGCTCAGTAAAATATGACACCTGAATTATTTTATTTGTATTTCTTTGATTAATAATAGCAAGGTTGAACATATTTTCATATCTTTATTGGCTGTTAATACTTTTTAGTTTGTGACTTTATGGCATCCATTTTTCATCGATGTATAACAACCTTTTATATATCAATGTGTTTATTTTGTTGTTTGTTGTAAATGCAATTTTTTTCTCTTCATTTATTAATTTTTATTTTGTGTGTGTTGAGCTTCTTTAATACTGTCAAGTCGATTCAAAAACCCTTTAATGAACACAACAAATGTGGAAAATCAGTCATTCTCCTGCATTTTGTAATCAATGTATTTCCTTTTGGGCAGTATGGAAATGTAGGTTCTTATTTCATCTTATGGTTGGAAAGAATCTGTTCCCTCGGAAAGGGATTATAGTCTCCATGATGCAGTAATGGGAGATTTTATAGGGTAGGCAGGGTCTACAGAAGAAAAAACCCTAAATCACACTCCATTGGTGGTTGCCTTGTTTATAAAAATGGCATTTGAGGTTGTGTGACTGCCATCAGGTAAGCAAAATTAATTTTTAGCATGAAATACTCCTATCAGCAAGAACAGCCTAGGATAGGCTAGCAGTAAGAAGTGAGGGGTTATGGGATTGGGGCATAGCCTCTGTTTCCTCCAATGCAGCTGGAAATTTAAACTCTGGGGCTCCTGCTTGATCCAATCAGCCCAGCTAGTATGTGTTGCCAGATAGGGTGAATAGACTCAGAAGTACAAGAGCTCATCCTTGGTCCCCTCTGGAAATGAGCAGAGAATACTGTGTCAAGCAGAGGTGATCAGTCCATGGTCTGGAGACTTGGATCTCCCCACATAGTCCTTAAAGTCAGGGTGAGACAAAATGCCAATACAAATTATATTGATGACAGTATCAATGAGGTGACATTGAGTCCTTTGACCCAACGTGTGTCTGCAGTGTGCCATCCATTAGTAAATGGGCAAAGCCATTTGACAGATCTATGTGATACAGTGAATGAATCTGACACTCACATTTTGAAAATCTGAAACTGTATCCATTTGTCAAGAACAGTGGCTACTTGTTCTGCTTTATTCCCCCTGGTAGAACTAGGTAACATTGCAGGCAGTAAGACGTTCTGGCATTTCACCCTGGAGTAGCCCCAAAACTGAAGAAGCTGTCTTATCAGTAGTTAGCTCCTTGTCACCAAGAATATTAAAGTAGATTTGTATGATTAGCAAATTAAAGAGACTGTAGTGCCTACCACTACTGTATTCACTAAGGCACCCAAGTTATTCTAAAGAAATCCCAATAATACATTAGGACCGTTTTGAATATTTTTATTTGATTAACCATAATCTTCTAGTTATAACATCCATCACCATTTTGACCACTGAAACTTGGCCTTCTTTTCTTACAGCCTAGCCCTGTGGTCTTGGGCTAATCACTAACCTGCTTAGATACAATTTTCTTCTCTATATAATAGAAACAATATTATATGCTATGAAGGACTGCAGGAAGATGAGCTGTAATGTTTATCAAGTGCCTAGTAAGTAGCCTGACCCATAATAAATACTTGGCTAATTGTAGATGTTTCATTTTTAGTTTTATTTCCAAACATTGCTCTTTACTTTTGGAACTCTAAAATTTGTTTTGAGAGTGGAGGACTTGTTGTTTGGATTCCTCCAATACTCTCTGTATATTCTGTACTTCTATCCCTACATCATTTATATTAATGGAATAAATGATCTTTGGTCTGGTGATTCCAAGGTGACGAGGAGCTAAGTGGAGGTTCAGTATACACCTGAAAGTATGGATTTTCATGCCCAGTGCAAATGTGGGAAAGGCATTATTCCCATGTTATAAAGGGGGTAAAGACCTCCAACTTGAGGAGACTCTGTGTTGAGAGATGAGAGATTTACAGGTACTGTGTTTATCCTACAGGGTACCACAGGGGCTTTTATGTTCTGTAGCAAGAATTTGCACCTTATACCCTTGTAGTTAGAAGTAAAACATACCACATAACATATCTAGTAAGCATTAGAGTTAGAATAAATACCATTTATTTAACGTTTCCTTTGTGTTAAGCATTTTACAGTTACAACATATGGATGGATACTATATTTTAATGGTTAAGAGTGTAGTTTTTTGAGCTAGATAATCCTGGATTGGAATCTCATCTTTATTACCTCTTTTTTCCCTGTTTTATCGAGGTATAATTGACAAAATTGTAAGATAGTCAAAGAGTATATCATGATGATTTGATATACAGATGCGTTGCAAAAGGATCCTTCCCATCACGTTAATTAATACATCTAACAGCTCATGACACCTTTTTCCTTTTTTTCTTTTTTTGGTAAGAACACTTAAGTTCTATTCTCTCAGAAAATGTTAGTTATACAATACAGTGTTATTGACTGTAGTAACTATGTTATACAGTAGATCCTCAGACCTTATTCATCCTGCAGCTGAAAGTTTGTACCCTTTTACCAGTCTTCCCCTCTTTTCCCCACCCACACCCCAGCCCCTGGCAACCAGTTTTCTACTCTCTGTTTCTATGAGTGTGGCTTTTTTTCTTTTTAGATTCCATATATAAATTATATCATTTGTATTTATCTTGTCTGGCTTATTTCATTAGCATAATGCACTCCTGTTTCATCTATATTGTCACAAATGAAAGGATCTCCTTCATTTTTTTAAGGCTGAATAATATTCCATTACCTCTTAAATGAGTGACTTTTGGTACATTGTTTACACTTTCTAAGCCTCAGGGTTTCTTTTCTTCTGTAAAAAAATATATATATATATACTAACAGGTTATTTTCTGATATGTGGAATGTTTGTTGAATCAACAAATAAGTAGTTGAGATCATAAATGTGACACTTAGCACTGTATTAACATTTATTAATACTCTCCCTGTTAATTTCTACAATAAATTGTATAATAAGTAACAATAATAATAGTACTAGTAGTAGTTTTAGCAAATGCATAGGATGTGCCAGGCATTATATCCTGTACTACCCTCCTTCATTTGTACCACAAGTTACATGTGGACATCATCTTCCATGCTGTTTCCTTTAGAGAAAATTGAAGCTCAGCAAGATTGAGTAGCTTGCTCCAGATGTGAACTCAGGTCTGAATCACTCCACATATAGGTTCTTAATTATTCCATGTCTTTAATTCCACATCTGCATTTGTTTGTTGTTGTTGTTTTTAACTTTCCAAGCATCTGATCTGAAATTCCTTTCTCTTTGGGGAATTTTCCACTTTGTGGGTCTTGGTGAGAAACAGAGCCTTCCTCTCGTTATACAAGCTGAACATGTCAGATACACTGTTTACTCACATGCTCAGTCTCCCTTACAGATGGAAAACAGTCGGGCGACCTCGGGTTGGCCAACTGCACCCCCTCTTGGTTTTTTTTTTTTTTTTTTTTTGTGGTACACGGGCCTCACTGTTGCGGCCTCTCCCATTGCGGAGCACAGGCTCCGGACGTGCAGGCTCAGCGGCCATGGCTCATGGGCCTAGCCGCTCCGCGGCCTGTGGGATCTTCCTGGACTGGGGCACGAACCCGTGTCCCCTGCATCGGCAGGCGGACTCTCAACCACTGCGCCACCAGGGAAGCCCCTCTCTTGGATTTTGAATTACAAATAAATGATGTAAAGAAGCAAGGCCAGCAGTGTTGGGTCAATCTCCTGTTTCCTGTTCCTGCTTGGTAGCAAGGCCAGCTAGGACTTATAACATCACTTTGGCCTGATCCTATAATTGCAATAGCATAGGCTTGGCTTTCGGTTGTTTAGTCTGCTTCTAGTTACTGAGACCTAACCATAAACTTCCAAAAGTTTCCTTTTCTGCTCAAATTAGCCATATCTGGTTCCTGATGATTACAAATAAGACCTTTCCTGATATACAATGGTGACCTACTTATCCAGGCAGATGTAACATCGTCCTGGCAGGAACAGAGGGCAGGCAAGTTCCTTGAACAGCTGAACAAGAAGAAAAAGACCTAAGAAGGAAGAATTGAAGCCATTTCTGCTTGTGTTATAATTCTACCCGCAGCTGCCTCTGTTTCACAGACCACGTGCTAAGGACCAGACAAGCAAAGTAGACCCAGGCCTTCCAACCCAGAGACCAGCTGAGCTGTACACTGGACAATCTAGGATGTGAAAGAATTCACTCAATGTCTTTGTCACTTGACACATTGTTCCTCTCTTTGGGAAGTAGCTTCTTTGTGTGACAAGAATATGCTAAACCGACACTTAAGTGGACAGGGTTGAAAGATGCCAAAATTAGCTACAGAAAAAAAGGCGTAAAGACTTGTATTTTCTGTTATTTGAAGGTGTTAAGACCCCACATAGAATATGAGTCCTTTAAAGGAAAGTTGTGAATGGCCCAGGCAATGTTGAATTTCCATGTGGCAATATGTCCTTGATCGGTCATGATGATGATGGTAGCATCAGTAGCATTTATCAGTGTTTCCTGGGTGAGAGGCACTTTATCCTAATGACCTTTTATCCCCATGACGACCCTGTGAAGTAGGAAATACTGTTTCAGCATCTTCGGGGTTTTTCGTCTTTTTTTTTTCATCAGGAATTTACCCTAGATCACAGTTGGGTGGTAGAACGATCAGAACTGGACACTAGCCTTTCCTGAATTCCCAGGGTGTTATCTTAGCAGTTGTATTGCCTGATGCAGAGCCATGTAAATGTTGCCAAAGCAATGAAACGTGTACCTATTTCTAAGAGATTCTAACTCAGAAGCTCTGGGGTTAAGTGCAGAGCAGTTGAGTGTGATTGTCTTTACAGACAGTAGATAACTTAAGAGAAGTTGTTTAAAAGTATATTTGCATATTGCACTACACTGTCATATCTGTGATTGGTTAGCTATTGAGTAACTAACACAAATCCCAATCCCAACTCTAATCTCATTCATCTCTTGTATGATATTTGACCTAACTGAGGCAGGTTTTTTTTTGTTCTTTCCCACAAACACACATCGAACATCCAAAACATGCTTACCATTTGTGAGCATATTCTCTTAGTTATTTAGGAGTGGAGTAAGAGTGAGAGAGAAGGGCTTCCCTGGTGGCGCAGTGGTTGAGTGTCTGCCTGCCGATGCAGGGGATGGGGGTTCGTGCCCCGGTCCGGGAAGATCCCACATGCCACGGAGTGGCTGGGCCCGTGAGCCATGGCCGCTGAGCCTGCGCATCCGGAGCCTGTGCTCCGCAACGGGAGAGGCCACAACAGTGAGAGGCCCGCGTACCGCAAAAAAAAAAACAGTGAGAGAGAAAAAGACAGATAAATATGAAATACAGTCATCATTTTTTTAATATCCTTTATGTTGTTAATCCCTCTTAGTATTTACTGCCATTCACTCATTTGTATTATTTGGGGTATAGCAGTTTATTCGCACAGCATTTTTACATATGGCTTATCATTTGTATTCTATTTTAATAACACTAATAATTATAGACTATTGACAAACTCATCAGACCCTACATGTTCATTTCAAAATCTTGAAAATAAGGTGGAAAATGAGGTGTAAAGTGGAAAATCTATGTGTATGTTTTCATTGGTGGAATGAGGAGCTAACTGAATATCACTCCTTTAGCTTTTCCTTCAAATGGTGCACTTTTTCCTCCATGCGTAAGAGTCACTTCCATTAGGTAAACAGTAGTCTTGAGGGCAAACCTCAGAAGTAGAAACAGGAGAACTTTTCAGTTATGGTAAAATCAAACATAGTTTTCTTCAGTAGTGAAAAAAAAATTCTTCATGAGAAGTTCAACCACCGTGAGTTCCATGGTGAAAAACTTTCCCCTTATAGATGCAACTTGCCCCAGAATTCTGAGAAATGTCGGTAGTAGAGAGGGGGTGTTGCATACACCTGTTTCATTTCCCTCTGACTTTTCCTTCTCTTTCTCTATTGACATTAAAATCTATAGTGAAAGCACATAGTAAGCAGTCTAGGACAATTGATATGACATTTGATCTAAATCTCCAAAGTCTGTTTTAGATGGGGATGCTATGAGAGTCACAGGAGGGGAAAAAATCTAGAATTATTCTTATGTGATCAAATGTACTAAAATAACAAAAGCAAATCTTATTTCTAGCTAATAAAATAGCATTCCTTATATGATGTCATATTATGGCAGAAAAGAAATATATGCATCTATTTTCTTCTATATTAAAACTGCTAAGGAGTGGGGACCAATGAACTAAATCAATTGTTTTGGATTCAAGTTGTAGTTTTTAGTAGCCATCCTTCTTAGCAAGTTTTCCGAAGCAAATGTAGTTCGTTTGCTATCACCACTAAATGTGCAGTTGTGTAGATTTGTGGAAAAAAGTATTATCAAATATATATACTTTAAAATGATTTGTGTAAATTTATCTATTCATATTATTCTCCCCAAGTAAATCAAAATATACTATATACTATGTTTTTCTTCTATAGCTTAAAAGGGGAATGTATGTTGAAACTTATTCAAATATTTATTAGGTGTCTACTAAGTGCCAGGCACTCTACTAGGCAGTAGAGATGTTGTATTAGAGGTGGAAAATGTCCTTGACCTCCAGAACTGATACTCTTGTAAGAGAAATACTGCGTCAAACTAAGTCAAGAGTTTCTTTGCTACAGAGCTTTTTACGAGTCTTGTGAATTATGAGTCTCTGATAAGGAGATGTAGTGGACAACAGATCCCAAATTTATTTGAAATCTTTTCCTTCATGGACTGTCTCATAGGATTTATGATCCACTGAACACACCTTGAGAGACACTAGTATTCTGCAGTGGTTAGTTAATTGTTTTCTATTAAACAACTATATACTGAATCCATGATATTATTATCTGGATTTTTTGGAGGATACAATGATGTACATGGCCACTGTGATAATAAGGGGGTCCAGTTTAATTAAGAAGAGAAACCACAGGAGCTGTAACTTAATGTAACAAAGAAATACACACACATATACATATATTTATATGTAAATTACTATTTATATAGTATACAATGTCTTCTGAAGAAGATAGAGTTGTTTGTAACTTGGGATCTCACAGGAGGTTTCACCGAGAAGGTAGACCCTGAGCTGGGCAGAATTTCAGTAAGTTAATTTGGTTCTGACTGTACGATAAAATCAGGTATTTGCACTGGTCAATCTGACCTTGATGGAACAGCATTCCATTTGCAGGGAATAGTGTGATCAAACATGCAGTGGTGGAGATGGCCAGATTGTAATATTCCAGTACCTGGAAAGTGTTGAAACATCTGCTTTCTCCACGGTCTAGAAAAGTGAATCTCAAGTGAAATGCAAGTATAATGGAGGCCAGTGCTCTTTGCTTTGTACACTGCTTTGATTCTACAGCATGCAGCAATGTAGTGATCTGTTTCAGATTGTCATTATTCGAGAGGGTTCTTAGTAACAGGAGTGGAAAAGGAAGACCTCTCTTCCTGTGTTTCTGCCCTATGCTCTTAAGCCAGAAAAGGTACCAACATCACTGACCTGACCTTGTCTCAGGTATCTATCAGGATCTACTAGAATCATTCTAGTGAAAGGTAACTAGACGTCCAAAGGACTCAAAAGATACACTATAACCTTTGTATACTTTATCTACCTGGTGAAACAAAAATGTCACCTGAGTGGTCCCCCTCCCTAGAAATACCAGTATGTTTATCCAGTGCATGGCAGAACTTTGCAGGTAAAACTGGGATAAAGGTGAAGAACAGTCTTAAAATTCTAGTCCTTGAACAGCACCTAACACACAACAGGTTTTCAATAATCTTAGCAACAATATTCACAAATAATGACTATCAGCGTAACTGCTCTTTTGTGCCAAAATACATTACCATATTACTTTTTTTCCTTCAGCTTTACAACTTGGGTTCTATTATTGTTTCCATTTTACAGATTAGGAAGGTGAGGCTCAGAGATGCTAAGTCACTTGGGCAAGGTCACAGAGCTTGTAGGAGATAAACCTGCAGCCTTACTGTTGGATCCTACAAACCAGACCATAATTTAAGTCCTTCAAAATATACCTCAGAACATTTGAGTAAATTAATGAATAAATCCTCCTAGTCAGACTGACCAGATCATTATATTAGGTTCAGCTATAAGTGGAGGAAAGTCATAATCATAGTTGGACAGTTAATACAGTAATTTACTTGCTTTGAATTTTCTAAATGACGTTCAGCTGCTAATTTCATGATGATAACCATCGAATAAAAACAGGTATATTTTGATGTTTGGAATAAGATCTCATATTGAGTAAAATATATGTTGATTCCTAGACCTATATGATGTGAGTAACAGATGACATTGAGATGCCATCTAGAAGTACTCCTGTGCAGTTCATCATGTCAACCCAGCTAATAATTTTAGAATCTTCAGAGTGAATAATATATGCAGCCATAAAGCATATTTCTAATCAATGCAAATAATATTTTTCCTATGCTAAACCCAGAGTGAAGTTATAACACGCATCATAAGATTAATGGGCCATGTTTTCTTTATCACTTTGCTAAATTACTTAGTCTGGAAACCATTCAGAAGGTTGCGGATTGGAGCTGAGCAGTAGTAGTGAGACTGTGCCTCTGATGATGAAACTATTTCCACCCCGACCCTTACTGCTCCCTTCTTGGGAAAGAAGGCAACATTTCTCCTAGAAAAAGTCACAGGTTTATATGCTGGCTTGAATAATACGTTTGGAGGAATAGTGTGTCTTTTAAGCAGAGCCTATCTCGGCATATAAAATAATTTTTACCTACCATTTAATGAAATTAACACTCACTTTGAGGCTAGGTCTTTTGCCATTTGACTCCTGGATCACGTCTATGGATATATTTTTTTCTTGAGACGAAGTGTGAACCCAATATAGTATCCATCATTCAGTCTATCTAGCTGATGTACATCCTCTGAAGCACAAGCTCCCTGAGGCCAGGCACTTTATCTGCTCTATCAGTGTAGCCCTGATGCCTAGTGTCTAGCTTTTGGAGATTCTTAATAAACATTTGTACTGAATAAGGTATGTATATGGTGAGCAAAAGTTGGCTTCCCATTTTACAGTCAAGAGTATCCCACTCATGTTTTGTGAACACTGGATAGCAGAATCTTACTATGTTATTTTTCTTTTCCCTTTGCAAGTTTCCTGAAAGGGCATTCCTGTCCTTAGAATGTCCATCTCCTCCCATCTTCCTGGAGAATAACTCTTCTTTCTTAAATAGTTAGCCCCCTTATTGACTCTTTAAGATTGAATGTATTACCTCCTTACAAACAGGAAAATGCAGTGCTTTTTTTTTTTTGGACATTTATCACCAGAAAATTATTCTAACACCTGAAATTCTGGACCTAAAATGCCTGGACTAGTGGTTCTCAAAGTCTGGTACCCAGACCAGCACATCAGCTGCACGTAGGAATTTTTAGAAATGAAAGTCTTGGGCCCTGCTCCAGACCTACAGACTCGGACACTCTGGGGGTGGGGCCCACTACCTGTTTCAGCAAGCTCTCTTGGTGATGCTGATGCATACTCAAGTTTGAGAGCCACTGCTTAGACCTAGAACTTAAGGTTTAGGCTTTGGACAGATCTGAGTCCTAAACACTACTGAGACACTGGAGTGACCATGAGCAAGTTACTTCTGGGAACCTCTTAGCATCTGTGTGCCTTGCTTAGCTAATAGTGATTTTAATTAATTAGAAGAATGCACACGGTGTACTCAAGAGAGTAACCAAAGCATACTTTATGTTCCATAAATTCTAGCTGTTTACGATTATCATCAATCAGAGCTTACTGACACATCCTGAAGACATTCTTCTAATAAGTGTAATAATGTGGTTTGTAAAATTAACAGCTTAGAAGAGCATATTACAAAGTTCATCAGACAGGGTCTCAGCAGGAAATCAGGGGTACATCAATAAGGATAAATTGAGCCCAATATAGAGAATCAAGAGATAGTGTAGTGCCCTGGGTTCAGTAAAAGTGTGGCTACTTTATAGGAGATGAAAGAGAAAGGAAGCCTTGCTGGAGAGAGAGTCCTCCCCAAAGATGCTGTGACGCCCCACAGAGAAGCACTATACGTTAGTTGGGGGATGCAGCCAACTCCCAGCAATTTGGCAAGAATTATTACCCTAACTTCACTCCCCTCCTTCGTTGCCTACAGTCTTCTATTGGTACTCTTCATTGGTGAGCCAAACGAAAGCCAGAGCAAGGACACTTACTAAGATAAGCCATGCAAGCCATCCATATAGAGTTGGGTGGAGAAAGGATGTGGAAGGGCAAAGAGGACATATTTCCCGCAGGTGTTGAGCGAGCTGTAAAATCACTCGCCCTTCTAACATCATTGCCATTGCAGGAGCACGGAGGAGCAAGTGGTTAGTTCTGACCTGGCAGATCCAGGAGACTGCAGGACAGAACTGGTATTTGAGTTGGACTTTAAAGGTAGATTTGAATTTTAATGGAGAGTATGGAGTAAGAAATGGTGAAGAACCAAGGGAAAGGGAGATTCATTGCAAATGGAGAAAAGAAAAGTGGCATAAAGACAAGAAAAGTCAAGACTTATGGAAGAGATAGCAAATACTCTGCATGTCACTGGAGCAGAGAATGGGTAGACGAAGGCTGGAAGTTAAGATGAAGTCATCCTTGAATAACGTTAAAGTTTCCTCCTTTAACCTCAATTTCCACCTTCTACTTCCTTCATTAACATTGGAAAATTAAAAGTGAATTTGACTGGGCTGGTGACAATGGCAGTATGAAGCAAAGAGAGGAGAATAAGAGTAAAAAATTTAGTAGTACCTTTGTGAAGCTGGGTAAATGATGGGTGGTGGTGTCACGTCAAAGCATGGGCAAGTGATTGTGACAAATATAGGCTTATTTCTTGACTATATGACTTCAGTTAAGGTACTTAAGCCCTCTAGGCTGCAGTCTCCCAACCTGTAAAATGGGGATAAAACCTCGCTTCCTCCAAGGTTTCTGTGAGGATCTAATGAGCAATGGAAGTAAGAGTTGAGTCCAGTAATCAGTTTTTAATACATATAAACTAATGTGAGGATAAGGGTAAGAATACTTGCTATCATTTATTGAATACTTATTATGTGTCCAATATTGTGCTAGTCTATTTACATATCTTTTCTCACTTAGCTTTCTTTTCTCTTATCTGCCTTTCTATAGGCAAGAGATAACTGATGGCTCAGTTATGAGGAAACGCAGTTGTGAGGAAAATGTCAGAGGGAAAATGTACCAGAAAGTTAATTCCTAATGGATCTGTCAGCCTTAAACAGAGCATGTCTGTGCTAAACTGTGTAAAATATCTGTGCTAAAACTACTCAATTGGACAAGTTTTGATAAAGTATTAACGTAATGAATAGGCATCAACAGCTTGGAGATTTTTGGAGGGTATGTGGTAACATTAGTATTGGTGTGTTGACTTTTGAAAGTTCTTTGGCGTATAGAAGTCAAAAAGAAGACCCGGAAAGGGGGAAAACTCTCTCTGAAAGTTATTGGGGAAGTCTGGCTAGTAAGACTCCAAAAGGGAGAATCAGTAAGAGGCCAGGTTATTCATAGGCCTTCTAAGAATGTGTCCATGAGAAATATTTACAATGATTGGATGCCGGAATAAAGAAGAACACTGGCTCCATAAATGGTAACTTATTTTACACAAACAGGCTAATGATAAAAAATAATGAAAATCTGATGTATTTTTGAGAGTTTCATTGACCAAACTGAGACAAAAGTGCATAACAGCTAGATGCTTATAGTTTTAATCAGTTCACTTTGGAGTCAAGCAAAGATAGCACCTGAAATGGTAAGGGACGTTTATGCAAGGTCACAAAGATTTTTGGTGGTGCATTTGGGATATAAACACATTTCCATAAGAATTCCTTCAGAGGTCAAATGTTTTCTTGTCAAAAATAGCATGAACTTACTTCCAGGGAAAGTTCCTAAGAAAAAATAATTTGAGTAATGAAGAACACTGATGTAACAGTTAATTTAAGAACCCAGAAATAGAAGTAAAGAGTAAAGCAATTATGGGTTAAGAGTCTGCATAAATTCCCCTGGAAGGGGGATATGGTCAGAGATGGCAATTTGAAAACAGTGAGTCACCAAAAGTAAAAGTTTAAATTACAAGCTGTTTTGGGGGTCTTCAAGAGAGATTTTATAGATTGAACAACAACAGCAGCAAGGATAAGATATAACGCTGTCATGTAGACTGCAGCCTGAAAAGAAAGCATTGCAGAAAAGCCACAACATCTTGAATTTATATTTCCGTGCATTTGAACAGATTGGAGAGCAGTAAAGTTGTTTTAAGAGCGAGTGATTTAAGCCAGCCAGCTTGTGAATAATACGAGATATTTTTGCATTTACATTAACTTATGTCCATAAATAATGAACTTTAACAATGAACAAAATCCGTAATCATGATAATGCTAAGAAAACTGGAAAGACACCTTTACCTTGAAAAGACAGGATAAAGAAGACAGCATAGAAATTTAGGGAGATTGCAGTTTTGGAAAAATTATATTAACATTTATTAGCTGCTACAGCTTTGAAATGTGATGATTTAAAGAAAGACGTAGACGATTGATTTCTAAAAGGTAATGTGTTGGCTGAAAGAGAAGAGAATCTTGTTGAGACCTAAAGTGTTCTTTTAAGGATATATTTCAATGTCATTTCAAAAAATAAACACATTTCCCATAACAAAACAGTGAGGTTAATGGAATACAGGTGAAAGCTTTTTGGCCCGAAGGAGTTCCATCCTTTGGAACAAAGTTTTATTGTTGAACACACCATGACCCAGGCCTGTGAGTGCCAGCACAGTGGCTGTTTTTACAAGATCTGGTACAATATGCACAGTAGTTCTGGCCTTAGCACTAGGCAAGGATCATTCTTTTTGTATCTTCCTGATTGCTTCCTCTACAGAAATGGGATAATCCCTCCTCTTCTAAACTGGAAAGTAGTTTCTTCCCTCAATAAAACTAGTTTCTTCTCCAGGTTGAGCTTTTCTAACTCTTAGAGGTCTAAAATGAATGATATGAAACATACTATATTTGCATCTATTTTTATTTAAGAGTTATTTGAGGAGATTCATCTAATTAAATAGGAATTTCCTAAGAGATGCCAAAATAAACAATCAACAAGTTTTCTTTAGAGATCATATATATTATATAACAAGATCCACCTAAGAGTTAAAATATAAGTAGGTATACAATTTAACTATTTGAAGATAATTTTTCTTCTTACCACTGAAGCAATAAGCAGGTAGTAGTACAATTTGGGGAAAACAATATTTCTGGCTTTTGTTTGTTTTATTTTAATTTGTGATATTCATGAGATCTTTTGTGAAGCCTTTGGGTATATAGTAAAATTCATGGGTTTTTAACTTTGTATTGACTCGTATTTTTGTAGGTTTTAAATTTTTCTTCTGGCTTTAATTTATACTATCTCCGTTTACTTTTTCATTTAGAAATAATGTATTTTTCTCAGGATTACAATCTCAGTGCAGTCCTCTACTTTTCTATTTGTTGGACGTTCTCTTAGACGTCTACATTTTTGTCTAGTTAGTACTTTTCTAGATTTTTATACAATTGATAAGAACTCTTTAATCTTATGAATTCTTTATATTTTCTCTTTGGAGACGAGATTTATAGGGATTTCCTTGGGCTTAAACTAGAAAGAAAAATGAATTTGCATATGAAATGTTGAAGGCTTTGTTACAAAGTGGATTAACATTATATGTGTGTTTGAAATAAACTACTTCAACCAGAGCACCTAGCTGTTAACCTCCAGATTAATATCTATCATAAAATATGTGCATGCTTCCAACACATGGCATTGCCTCCTATTACTGCATGTCCAGGAGAAATGGTTTTGTCTTGTAGCAAAAGGCATTAGCTCTTTGCACAGATTTTTTTTTTTTTTTTTTTACTGACAGGTATCCAAAAATCAAGCTGAACCCTTGTATGTGAGGACAGAAAAGGACAATTTTTAGACAGGTCTAATATCCAGTTGTACCTTTCAGTCACTTAGAGAGAAGGCTTAGACCCCTGAAGCCCAAAGTCACAGGGTTTTTAGGATTATGGTGGTATATACCTCCAGTTTATAGGAAAAAAATGCATTGTAGAAAATCCAAGTTAAATTAGGACTAAAATCCAAGTTAAATCTAGAACTAAAGTTTTACTGCCCCAAATACGTGTAAACTCTAGGTTACTGCTCTGTTGTCCATTTCATCAGTTGCAGATTATTCAAGTTAGTCTTTCAATACTAACAAGAACATAAAAATGCATTATGTCTAAAAGCAGAACATGATTGCCAAGCCAGATCTGCGCATTACCTGAGAGTTTGGGGGGCCACCCAAGCGGCATCTACTTGTTTGCTACTGACCTTCAGTTAGACTTGCTCAAGAATTGTTACAATGTAATAACATACACCCTTATGTACTCTTGAGTTTATTGAAAACACACAGCAAATGTGCACACACACACACATACACACCAGCACACCAGCACGCACCTACTCTAGAGCCTAGAATTTTAAGAGTCAGAACTTTTTATTTGCTTCTGGATTAAGACAGAGCCTGTATTTCCTCAGCATGCTAATTAGAAACTCTATAAACAATTCAAAACCAGCTTCTTAAAATTCTGTTTTACAAAAATTGATGTTAAATATTGTCCTCAGAGAGTTCTACTCTGACTTTTCAAATTGTTTTTTTCTCCCTTCATGGAATAAACAGTTAGGGTTTCTTTTTGTTTGTTTTTTATCTCTCATTGTAAAAAATTCTATCTTAAAAGCTGATTTATTATTTCTTCCTTAGCATGGATGACATGGGAACAAAGATGATATTTCATCAGTCTTGTTTTTATTTAAGTTGAAAGGTTATATATTTCTACTATCTACTGCAATACTGCTAAATATTTTTATAGTGCTTGTTAAACTTATGACATTATTTTTTTAGTTTGTATTTAAGGCATTTACTCAAAAGGGACCATATGCCTCAGTTCATGTCACTCTATCATCAGTGTGTATGGTCACTCTATTTTCTAATACTTTTAAGGTTGGTTTGGCCCCGACATCCCTCTGCCAGATTTATTTCCTTTATTTTCCCCTATATAGCACCATTTGGGCCATTTAATATGTAATTTCCCAACTCACCTTTCATAGTTATTTTAAACATATGTATATATTTGAAATACGGAATTGTTTTGTATTTTCTAATTTTTGCAAAAGTAGTATCGACTAAAAATCACATCCTATTCTTTTATTTTTTCTACACAAAATTATTGTTTTGTGTAGAAAAATAAACATTTATAATAAATATATATATAATATATAATATATATAATATATAATATATATATTATATATAATATATATAATATATAATATAATATATAATATTTATATTATATATATTATATATAATGTATATTTTATATTATATATTATATATTATATATTATAATATATAATATATATAATATAATATATAAATATAAATAAATATATATAAATATATATTTATATATAATCATAAATATAGTTTATATATTATATAATATATAGTATATATAATATATATAATATATATAATATATAATATATAATAATATATATTGTATATATATTATATATATAAACTATATATATAGTTTATATAAACTATATATATTTATATAAATATTTATAATAAATATATAAATAAATAATTTTTTTCTACACAAAATTATTGTTTTAAAATTAATGTTGCTCCATAGAAATTATTGCTTCTGGCCACTGTCTAATATTCCACTATGTTAATACCATGTTTTGCTTATCCATTACCCTGGTGATACATACTTAGGCTATTTTCAACACTTTATGTCCACCATAAAGCATTAATACACTCTTTCCACATGTCCCCTTGAGTAACAGTGCAGAGTAACAGTGCAGCTGTGGAATGGCTGAGGTAGAAGTCATATATATGTCTTATTTCACAGATTCCTCCCCAGAATAGCTGTACCATTTTCCTCTCACCAGCAATACTTGGAATTTCTCTCTTGCCATATCCTTTGTCACCACATGCTGTTAATCTGCATTTTTTAAAATTAATCAATTTATGTATATTTGGCTGCATTGGGTCTTCGTTGCTACACTCAGGCTCTCTCTAGTTGCAGCGAGCGGGGTCTACTCTTCGTTGCGGTGCGCAGGCTTCTCATTGCAGTGGCTTCTCTTGTTGCGGAGCACAGGCTCTAGGCGCGCGGGCTCAGTAGCTGTGGCTCCCAGGCTCTAGAGCGCAGGCTCAGTAGTTGTGGTGCGCAGGCGTAGTTGCTCCACAGCATAATTTGCATTTGAACTTCTGGAAATTCGGCATCTGTGGATTCATATGAAGTAAGATGTTTTAATTCTGCATTGCTCTGATTCTAGAAAAGTTAGGTCTTCATATACTTTCTTGCTATTCATGTTTTTCATTCTATGAATTGCCTATCATGACCTTTGCTCATTTTTCTATTGAGTATTGTGTGTCTTTAGAGATGTAGAAGTTTTTGTATTCAGATGTTGAGTCCTTTGTTGGGTTTTAGATAATGTACATGTCTTCTACCCATCAACTGTTTTTCAGTCTGACTTTGGTATCCTTTATTGTACATAAAATTCTAATTTTTTATTAAAGTATAATTGACTTACAGTATTATGTTAATTTCATGTGTACAACATGGTGATTCAATATTTTTATAGATTATGCTCCATTGAAAGTTACTATAAAATATTGGCTATATTCCCCATGCCCTACAATATATCCTTGTATCTCGTTTATTTTATACATAGTTATATGCACTTCCTAATTACCAGTCTGTATCTTGCCCCTCTCGCTTCCCTCTCCCCACTGGTAACCACTAGATTGTTTTCTATATCTGTGAATCTGTTTCTGTTTTGTTGTATTCATTCATTTGTCTTATCTTTTAGATTCTACTTGTAAGTGATATCATTACAGTATTTGTCTTTGTCTGACTTATTTCACTAAGCATAATACCCTCCAGGTCCATCTATGTTGTTGCAAATGGCAAAATTTAACATTTTTTATGGCTGAGCAGTGTTCCATTGTGTACATATGGCACGTATTCTTTATTCATTCATCTGTTGATGGACACTTAGGTTGCTTCCATATCTTGGCTATTGTAAACAATGCTGTTATAAACACTGGATGTGGGTGCATGCATCTTTTCAAATCAGTGTTTCTGTTTTCTTCAGATATATACCCAGGAGTGGAATTACTGGATTATCTGGTTGCTCTGTTTTGTTTTTGTTTTTATTAACATCTTTATTGGAGTATAGTTGCTTTACAATGGTGTGTTAGTTTCTGCTTTATAACAAAGTGAGTCAGCTATACATATACATATGTCCCCATATCTTCTTCCTCTTGTGTCTGCCTCCCACCCTCCCTATCCCACCCCTCTAGTGGCTACATCAGTTAACATTCCCACCAACAGAGTACCAGGGTTCCCTTTTCTCCACATCCTCGCCAAGGCTTGTTAGTTTTGTTCTTTTTTATGATAGCCATTCTGACATGTGTGAGGTGATCTGTCATTGTTGTTTTGATTTGCATTTCCCTGATGGCTAGTGATGTTGAGCATCTTTTCATGTGCCTGTTGGCCATCTGTATGTTTTCTTTGGAAAAATGTCTATTCAGCTCTTCTGCCCATATTTTAAATCAGATTTTTTATATTACTAAATTTATAATTTTAATATAGTTAAATTCATCACTTTTGCTTCATACAATGTATGCTTCTTTATTTTTCAAAGATCTATTTCATCTCTTACCCTGAAATCACAAATATATTACCTTGCAATTTCTTTTATTCTCTCTAGATTTTATTTTTCACATTTAGATCTTAAAACTATTGTATTTTAGTTTTGTACATTAGGTGGAATTATATAACATAATGGTTAATAGAATGATTTCTGTGGGGTTTAAGTTCCAGCTCCACCATGTACTTCTTAAGCTAGTCATTTTATCTCTCATACTTCAGTTTTTCTACCTGTAACATGAGGATAATAGTTTATGCCTTGTGGATTTTTTTTATGAAGATTAGGTGAGCTATATAGGACTGGGTACAACATAAGTGATATCACTAGGTTAAGATCCAGTCTCATATCTCTTTTGAAAATGAGACTGTTTCCCCAAAAGCTGTAATTCAACTTCCTCCATTGGACTATGATTCCATCTCTTTCATGTGCCAACTTCCTATCTGTATATAGCTGTATTTCTAGGCCACCTGTTTGATTTGTTTTCTTGTTTGCCGTTTCTTCCAAGGGCATCACACAGTTCTTATCTATCATGACTTCCCAATATATCTTAATGTATAGGGCACATTCTCCATTTTGAGTTTATTTTTCAAATCTACCTTAGCTGTATGGAGAACTTTATTCTTCCAGATACATTTTATTTTATTTTATTTTATTTTAATGTTTTTATAGGAGATAGAGCAATCTGCTCTCTTTTTTTTCTTTTTTTCTTTTTGGCTGTATTGGGTCTTCATTGCTACGTGTGAGCTTTGTCTAGTTGCAGCGAGCGGTGCGGCAGGAGGCTACTCTTTGTTGTGGTGCACAGGCTTCTCATTGCAGTGGCTTCCTTTGTTGCGGAGCACAGGCTCCAGTCTCGTGGGCTTCAGTAGTTGTGGCTCGTGGGCTCTAGAGTGCAGGCTCAGCAGTTGTGGTGCACCAGCTCAGTTGCTCCGTGGCATGTGGGATCTTCCTGGACCAGGGATTGAACCCATGTTCCCTCCATTGGCAGGCGGATTCTCAACCACTGCGCCACCAGGGAAGTCCACCAGAGACATTTTAGAATCACTTTTTTATGCTGTCCCTCAAAAAAAAAAAGAGCTTGGCCTTTTATTACAGTTGCATTTAATTTTATAGATTAATATAAGGACATTTATATTATTATAGTAAGTCATCTCATCCATACCTGTGATATAAATTTCTTTTACTCATGTGTCCTCTAATAAAGTTTTCATTATGAAGATTTTCTGCATAGTTTATTAGGTGAAACCCCATACTCTCTAGGTTTTGTTACTATGGTAAATTCATCTTGTATTGTATCTAGATATTGATGCTATGGAGGAACACAATTGATTTTGGTGTATTAATTTTTTCCAGCCCCTATGTTGAGCTCTTCTCTTAGATTTAATAGCTTATTGATTTTCCTGTGTTTCAAATTAAATACATAATCAAGACAATCTATAAATATGACATTTTTATCTATATTCTTCTAAACCTTCTCTCTTTCTATTTCTCTCAATACACAGCTCCAAAAAGGTCAGTTCCAATAGACCAGTAATGTTAGAAATCTTTATCTCAATTCTCTCCTTAAAGGAAATGCTAATTTTTTAAAAAACTTAGTAGTATAATAATTTTTGTTGGTGTATACATGTGCCATGTATTATTGGTATATAGCCTTTATCAAGGAAAGATAGTTATTATTTGGATCTAGTTTTATAAAAGTTACCCCACCCAATAGATTTTGAACCTCATGGGATGCTTTTTATGTCCTCTATCTTAAAAGAATGATGATATGATTTTCTCCTTTTATTTAACTAATACAGTGAATCACATGAATTGATTGGCTGATACTGAACCAACCTTGCATTCTCAAGGATAAACCCACTTGACCAAATCGTATTATAGTATAGATTAGCTTTTGCTGTATTACAAACCACCTCAAAACTGAGTGGCTTAGGGAGATCAGCTTGGTGCTTTGTGACCACCTAGAGGGGTGGGATAGGGAGGGTGGGAGGGAGGGAGACACAAGAGGGAAGAGATATGGGAACATATGTATATGTATAACTGATTCACTTTGTTATAAAGCAGAAACTAACACACCATTGTAAAGAAATTATACTCCAATAAAGATATAAAAAACAAAACAACAACAAAAAAAACTTAGTGGCTTAAAATAGCAATTACTTGGCCATTTGGGACTGGATTCATCTGGGTAGTGTTTTACTTTTGGTTTTATCTGGGCTCCTTCATGCAGTTTTAGTCAACTGATGGATCAGCTGAGTGAGAGCTGGTCTGAGACAGCCTCACTCACAGGTTTGGTGGTTGGCTTGGACAGTGGGAGCACCTGGTCCCCTTGTCTTCAGAACCTAGTGGGCTAGTGCTCGACAACTGAGCCATCAAGCTCTTTTGCTATTGTCTCATCATGTGGGTTGAGTATGCCAAAGCCCAGTCCTGCTGAAGTGGTGACTTAGGAATGAGAGTGTCAGAAGGGGATTGTACCATAATTTTTGAAACATCCTATCACAATGTTTTTAATATACCTTAAAATTCTGTGGAATAATAGTGTATTTAGGTTTTTCACTTATATTTTTAATAAGGAAAATTTGATTGTGATATTTTTTATATTGCCCCTGTTTGGTATAATATTCTTCTTGCACCTCTAGCCCCATTATTCTAGCTTGGTGTACTTAAAATGTATTGAAGGGGATAGAAATGAGTATTGCATCTTAAATAAAATAGTCTTGGACAAGTGGTTCCCACTTATCACTGAGGTTGTTCAACAGGCTGCACTCTCACAGTGGACTATTGAACCCTTATGCACACCAAGCATTACATCTCACTTATACCTTACTAGCATTCTTGTGCTGGTTCCTTGATTTTAATTTAAAAAGTAATAAGTACTTGAAAAAATACAAAGTAAGAAGCAAAAACCCTCCATCACCCTAGTCTCTTTCCCTCACAGGGGAAGCAACTATAAAGTTAAGATGTCAATTTAAAAATATTTACAAGATGAAAATGATTCTTAAAAGTCCCTGGGGGCATTTAATCATTGAAGGGTATGCTGAAGAAGGTAAGTAACAGTTTGACCTCCAATCCAGAGTCTATTGGCAATAAGTGTAAACAGTGCTCTAACAACATGGCCTAATAGAACTATAGAACTAAAGAAAAAGCTAGGATTAGCATTACTGGGCCCAAATTCACATTGTTCCTAATGAAGAACCTTAAAATCATGAAATATTGACTGATCTCTAATTCTAAGTCATTCCAGAATGCTATTTTCTATGTCGAAGAGTGGAGTTTGAGAGAGAAATAAGAAGGAATAAAGTCCAATTTGGTTTTAAAGAATCATGGAGAAATGAAGATTATTTCTTTCATAATTTCCCTGTAGATAGAGCTCTTCTATGACTGACTGTTTCACTAAAGCAGGGAAATACAGGGTGTTATCCAGAAAATCATATCAGTTTACTTCAAGTCAGTCCTCTTCTGGGCAAACACATCTTTAACTTCATTTGTATTATATAGTATTTTAAATTATGAGTTGTTTTGTCTTCTCAGGTCAGTTTCTTCTAGCCACGTGGGTTTGTTCTCTATTTATTCCTTCCTCCTTCCCTCTCTTCCTTCTTCTCTCCTGTACTCCCTTTTTTATTAGTGAATTGGAAAGACGATTTCCTTATATATGCTAAACCCCAAAATATAATATAATATTATAAATATTATAATAATAGCAAAATATAATAATATAATAATAGCAAAACCCCAAAATATAACTAACATTTTATGAAGAAGACAATAACGAAAAAAATTATAGTGGAAAAATCTTAGGAAACTGGAAGGAATTTAGGGGTCTTTCTGTCTCGAAGTAGATTTGGAATGTGCATTTCAGGTTCTCTTTTTTAATGCAGGGTTGCTAGTTGAGCCTTTATTTTGTTTCCAGAAAAACAATCAGCTTACATATTTTTTTAACAAGGTTTTCTTCACCTTTGGAAATTAGTAATGATTAAAAAGAATATTATATAGTTAAGTGATGTCTAATTTTTTTCCTCATGAGTTCACCGTACTTCAGGTTATAGCCCTGATCTGTTTAATCCTCCAAGAATCCTGAGAGGGAGCAAAGGGGCAGATGTTCTTTCCTCATTTCACAGATGAGAAAACTGAGGTTCAAAGATTCAAAGTGAGGTTAAGTGCTTCTGCCAAGGTCATTCTCTGAGGTGAAGCTGGAGCCAGGAATAGCACCTCATCCTCTTGTTTTCTCTCATGTGATTCTCCATCCGCTGACCCACTTTGACTATAAAAACGCACTGTACCAGGCCTCACACAGTCCCTGAAACGTCCTTTTAGTAGGACACGATGGTAGTGACAAGATTGAACAGATATAAAGAATGCTGTTGAAAAGGACCTGTCTTTTTTGTTGACTCTATCCCATAAAATTCCACAGCCACACTGCATGAGAAACATGAGGCATCCATTAAGATCATGTTCCCATTAGTTCCCAAAATCTAGCTAGAACTAGATTTTGCAGAAATTGAAGACACATCTTGTTGCCTGACTGCTGAAAATGAGTGTCTCAGGAGTCAGAGAGGCATTGCTGCTCAACGAAGTCAAGAATGCCCTTTGCTAATTGTTTCTCCTCCATTTCTGAGGGAATTTAAATTCATGATCAGCACCATATGTTATACTTCAATACTATTCACCATCCATCTTGTACGTATTTGCAGGAAAGAATGTTGCCCAAGTCATTATATCCCGCCATGATTCACAGTCGTATGACCTTAGGTGGCAGCTCAGCAGGAGCTTACCGGTGCCTTAAATCATCCCTGTTGTGGACATACAAGAGCGTGACCTCCGACTTCCCAAGCTGTCTCTTCATGAAATGAAAATGGAACTGCAAGTTTAGGGGATAATTTTGAAAGTGTCTGGCTCTTGTAGTCATCTAATGACGTCCTCATTTCTAGCTGCTAAGCATGCTCTTTAATTGGTGGTCACTCAAAAATCAATGATAATATAACTGTCCAACTCTTTGGAGCTATTTTTCTCTCTGCTTTCTATCCTGCAAGTGCGCAATAAAAGAAACCACCCATTCAGCCATTATCTTGTGTCACTTACTATTCAGAGATCAGTCTTCCTTTATGTGCTCCTTCAGGAAAGACCTGGGTTGTATTTTTCACTTGCCTTTCAGGCAGAGAGTAGAGTCCTTGGCACAGATTAAGTCCTCAAAAATGTTAGATGGGTGGATGGGTGGGCAGTGGATTGCAGCACATGAGCAACTACAGTAGCGTTGTGATACATGACAAGGAAATGACCTCAGTTGGGGAAATAAATGCCTAGCACATATGCCACCACTTTTCCCTTCCATCTTCATTACAGTCCTTACTAATCTATTATGACATTTTTTCCCATTGGGTCTAGACGTGACCTCAGGATCCTTGTAGAATATAAACAGTCCTGTGCAATGTAAACCTTGTATAATGTAAACAATGCTTTACTGTTTGATTTGAATTGGGACACGAGAAGAATCCTATTTTCCGTCCATAACATAGACGTTGGGAATAATAGCTAATGCTTATGTAAACATATAGATTCATAGGATAGAAAAAATAATTTTTAAGAAATGACCTAGTACAGACTCAGGGGGAAAATATATGTTACCTTGATTATAGAAATTTGGTTCAGCCACTCAGCTTCAACCTTCAAAAATCATGTCACTTTTTATTTTAAACCAACATATGAATCCAAGGTATAGCAAAATAAACCATAAACCTTGCAGAACAGGGCCCTTCTAGATACGCTCTCGTTAGGACCTGATCCTCCATGGTTGTATCTACACAGAGGGGTAATGCCAGGTCCCCTACTGGGAAGTTGAATTGGAGGAAGAGATAGACATAGAGGTACTATGGATAATTCTAGACTGACATGGTCATCAGGAAGTCCTATGAAAAATAATTTCTGGTGAGTATAGAGTAAATCAGCAATGAGAAATGGAGAGGATTGGAATTAAGTAGACTCATCACTAGTCCGTGGTTATTACCAGTGTACCAGTTTAGCAATGAATTACTCAAGGTAATTGATGCTAGGTAGTCTAACAAACACTCCTGAAAGCCAAGTGTCTTAACTTAATAAATGTTTATTTCTCTTGTCAGAGACCAGTGTGAATTAGGTGGTTCATTCTTAGCAGATTATTTTCAAGTAGTGAATCAGGAACCCATGCCCCCTCCACCTTGAGGTGTTGTCTTAAATGCATGACTACCTAAACTACAGCAGAAGGGAACATGGGCAATCATGCATAATATCTCCTGGCCAGGCCTGAAAGTGGTAGACCCATACCCTTTCAACAAGAATGCAAAAACTTAACCTCTGCCTGGCTCCAAGGGAGGTTAGAAAAGGTCATTGTTCTGTGTGTCCAGGAAGAGGAGAATGGAATGCATCTCACTGTCTCATCCATAGCTGAAGGCACGTAATCTGCGACAGAGAGCAATGTTTGCAGATGGTGATACATGAAGATTGAGGAAGATTGATTTCTCAATCATTGAGGAGTACTGTTCCATCTAACTGAGTTCTGAATGGTAATAAAGTCATCCACTGAAAACTTACCAATCTAGTTTGTGTGCAAGATATTATGAATTATAGTCTTACCGTTAATTTAGCAGACCCACAAATATTTACATCTACCAAGCACCGTGCTGGCAACTGCAGCTTACCAGTACTTCCTTCCTGGGCCCTGGATAATTTCCAGTAGTTGGTATCAGAATCTAAGCTATCCACTTGATGTGGACACTAGTCCCCTTGTAGCCTTCTCACAGGAGCCTTTAACCATTCGTGGCCAAAAACAAAGGAAATGGGCAAGAGTTACTGCTCTGCTTATCAGAAAGTGTCTCCTAAAGTCTTGTCTCCTAAATCATTTTCCTGGCCCCTTTATAGTAATTCTTTCTTTATTCACATTTCTTGGCCTACTGAACACTATAATCAAATCCTCCCTCAATTTTCTTTTTTCTGAAGTATATAAAACTACATTTTCTTCAGCCTTTTTTTAAACAAATGATAATTATCTTGTTTATTTATATTTGGAAAATCTAATGAGATCACATATTTAAAAATCACACACTATCAAAAGATAAATAGTAGTAGTAATTCCTTCTGGAATATTTTTGCCCCTCATCCAACCAACGTTAGGTCCCTTACCCCCTTTCTTAGCAACTGTTATTAATTTCTTATGTGTCTATCAGAAGTTTTTTGTGGCAGAGGTACATGTGTATGTTTCAGAGGTTACTGTTGTCATGAATTCACAGAAGCCAGAGCCTGGAAAGCATTAAGTGGTCCTGAGCACCATTTCCAATGAGAGAGCGTAGCAGTGCTCAAACGGCTGGGTGTCCTATGATTCAACTCAATTCTGGCACTATCTACCTGTAGATAGCATCAGATCTCACATGTGAAGGAAGGGCTCAGTCCAGCAGGAATGCACACACACACTTCAGGTGCCAGTCACCAAGTATATGTTGTCACCTGTGCTTCTGACCCTTGTACCACAGATCAGAGGTTCCAACGACCCCCTTCTTAGCTTTAATTAATTTGCCCAAGTGACTCATAGAACTCACAGAAATATTCTATTAACTAGATTAACCGGTGTATTATAAAATGATAAAACTCAGCAACAGCCAGATAGAAAACATGTATAGGACGAGGTATGGGGAGAAAGCATGGAGCCCACTCTCCCTAAATCTCCATGTGCTCACCAACTGGGAAGCTCCCTGAACCCTGTCCTTGGGGGTTTATGGAGGCTTCAGTACACAGGCGTGTCTGAATAACTCATTGGCCATGGGCAATTGAGCTCAGTCTTGAGTGGCTCTTCCCTGCCCTGAGGTCAGGGGGGTGGGACCGAAAGTTCCAACCTCTAATCACAAGGTTGGCTCCACAGGCTGCCTGCTCCCATCCTTAGGTGCTTTCTAAAGATCACCTTGTTAACATAACAAAAGACACCATTATCATCTCATCACTTAGGAAATCCCAAGGGTTTTAGAAACTCTGTGGCAGAAACTGGGACGGAGACCAAACATATAATTCTTATTACTCCTAAAGCACAGTTATCTAGGTAAATGTTTGTATCACCCCAAACAGGCAGTAGTCACCAGGGAAAATAAGTTAATTGCCAGTCTTTTCTATTAATTTTTAAAAATCAGATTTAAGAAGAGAATTTTTTTAATGGACAGTGAAAATGTCTCTTACTTTAGCTCTTGCCTTTTTCTACTTATTATTTTTTCAATTTTTAGTTTAGTTTTGAAAAGTGTCTTTAAGTTATTTTAAGGTTAGAACCGAACCTTCCAGGGTTAAAAAAATATTGCGTCTCTTGAAAGAGATTATTTTAGACTTAGTGAAATGGATTTGATGCTAGAGAACATGTGACATCATACATTTGACCTTTTTGAAATGATTTACATTATATCAGCTACATTTTAAGTCCAGCAACTGTAACCAAAAAAAAGAAAAAAAAAACCCTACTAATTAAGGCAACTTTGCAGATTGATGGCATTAGATTATCAATTAAGATCTCAGTTTTAAACCAGATTTTTCCTCTAAATAGTGATCCAAAGAACACTAGTTTTACGGTCATTCTAATTAGTCAGACAGCCTTCTGATTGTTTAGTGCCTTCACTTGAAGTTTGTTAAATATTTTGAATATCACCTATGCTCCCATGGGACATTAGTGAATGTGAAGTCAACAAAAAAGAAAAAAAAGTAAGAAAAAGGATTTTGTAGTAAAATAAACTTGAGAAATCCTGGGTTCAGGAAATTTAAACATGTTTCGTGACTGGAGGACTTTTGAGATGTGGAATGAGCTATAATGTGCTCTGTGAATTTCACTGTTAAGTAGAGTTTGGTCTGAAGTGTTTTTAAACTTTATTTGGCTCTACAACCCTTTGTCAGTGGAACATTTTAAAGGACTCTTTGTTTCTAGCAACTTTGGAAAATGCTGTTCTGGTCTCAGTTAAGCCCTTGAAATCTTAGCATTTGGAAGGAGATCCACACACAAGCTCATCCAATTTCTGGTACAGAAATCTACCATGTATCCATGCTATAGGCTCACTAGCTGTGGATGAGTATTTTGATAACAAAATGCTCACTACCCATAAATCAGCTGATTCTATAGTCAGAATGCTGGTCTGTTAGGAGGTTTTAACTTTTTAAGTGCCTTTTACTCTTAGAAAATTTTAAGTTTTAAAATTTTGTCTATTGGACCTAGATCTGATCTCTGGATTAAGATAAGTCCTACTCAAGTAAAAGAATCCTTATTTTTCAAGGATGATTTGTACATGAAAAAAAAAATCCATATGCTTAAAATCATCTGTAAATAGTGACTGAAGAGTAGTTGAAAATGCATTTGAAAATAATTTTCATTTGTCAAAATATGTTATGATATAAACGAATCCAGTATATTTTCTCTTATAGCCAGTAAAATTTAGGTTAAATTTTAATTAAGCACAAGTGCTACAATTAAAAAAAAGAATTACATTTTGTTTTGAGTGATTATTTCAGCAAAACTGGTTTATGGGACAGTAAACTGTCCTTCACTGCATGTTCAATGTTAGCAGCTCAAACAGGCTAATTCTGGTAAAAATTCAACAGTTTTCCAAGGCCTTCTCTTAATTATTTGATACTCAATTGTTTTTTCTTTTACTTCTATTGTATCTCTTTTTTAAATTGTTAACTACACATCCTCATTTATCAATGGCTTTGTATGTTTAACCCAGCAGATCTCTGGTATTATTTACAATGGCTTCATGATATTATATCTTTAAAATTCAGAATTTCACTTTAAAGTTGATTTGAATTTTATTTCTATTATACGGTATTATGTTTATGTTATGAATCCATCAGTGAGTAATTTTCTGAAACAGGATGAGCAGTTTGCTGATGTAGAAGGGCTGGAATCTATAGACCCCTTAAAATTAGGATGTAGATAACGAATAGTTGGATGACAAGAAACCCTGTTATATGAAAACAGGAATAATGAGTGTTCCAAATCTTATCTTTTCTGTTCTTACTTTTCTCCAAAGGTTAGCTCTAGAGTCCTTAATTCTCCGTTCAGTATTAAATTATTGACTATTTTGCCACAACTACTGAGCCTGCAGTCTAGAGCCTGCGAGTCACAACTACTGAAGCCTGTGTGCCACAACTACTGAACTCCATGCACCTAGAGCCCGTACTCTGCAACAAGAGAAGCCACCACAATGAGAAGCCTGCACAGCGCATAGAAGAGTAGCCCCCGCTCACCGCAACTACAGAAAGCCCGCGTGTAGCAATGAAGACCCAACACAGCCAAAAATAAAATAAATACATTTATTTTTTAAAAAGTGGATGTATTTAAAAAAATCCAAAAAGGTCCTACTGTATAGCACAGGGAACTATATTCAATATCCTGTGGTAAGCCGTAATGGAAAAGAATGTGAAAAAGAATGTATATAAATGTATAACTGAGTCACTTTTCTGTGCAGCAGTAATTAACACAACACTGTAATTCTACTATACGTCAATAAAAAATAAATTTTAAAAAACTGCCATAAAAATCACCACAGAAGGGGGACTTCCCTAGTGGTCCAGTGGTTATGACTTCGCCTTCCAATGGAGGGGGTGAGGGTTCGATCCCTGGATGGGGAGCTAAGATCCCACATGCCTTGCGGCCAAAAAACCAAAACATAAAACAGAAGCAATAAATACTGTAACAAATTCCGTAAAGACTTTAAAAATAGTCGACATCAAAAAAAATCTTTAAAAAAATCACATAAATCAGAAACAAATGAAACATAATAAAGTCCATACATTAAAAATAAAGAGCATGGGTTCTGGTCACATCCCAGCTTCTCACTCACTTACAGCTGTGTAATTCTGGGCAACTCACATAATGTCTCCTCATCTATAAATGGGGATGGTAATAGTTCCCTACCTCATAGTGTTGCCGTAATCCATAAACACGGTTAAGTGCCTTGGTAAATTGTTTGATGCTCTCTGGTTATTGTGAATTAAAATATGTCAATGGCTTCTGGCCATACGATTTATAATAGTTTGACAGTTAACCAAATGGTAAAACTGTTCTATTTATTATTCCCATCTCTTTTTTACCCCTTACCCTGTTTTGTTGTTTATGTTTTCTCCCACCACAGAGTGTTAGTTCAGGAGAGTAAAAGCTTTATTTTGTTCACTGCTGAAAGCAATAGCACCCAGAAAAGTACTGTACATATGAAGCCCTCAGTAAACACTAGCTGAATGAATGGTGCAAACTGTCACAAGGAAAAATACACCAAAACTTCCATTATAATAAAAAAGTATAGATAAATCTTTCTCTAATGGCTTCCAGTCAAGTACTTTAAAACACCATATACTATAATAAAAACATAAGTAATTTATTAAAATTTGAAGGCAAAAACATAATTTTAAAAGATTTTAAAAGATTTAGACCTATATTAGGCGTGATGGAATATGGATGCTTTCTGGAAATTCACAATCAGATCCAAGAGTATCACTTTCAGAATGTTCTAGTAGACTGAGTTTACTTTTAGTTGTCTTTGAAGAAACAGTCTCTATTGTACTCTTTCTTAACAGAAATGTGTTTTTTTGAAGACTCACTTCTAATTGGTTCATTAAGCAAAGAATTATTTTGCCCAATTCCTTTGCTTTTCTGCTTTACAGGTGAGTCAGAGCAGGAATGCAGGTCCTTCCCAGGTTGTTTCTTAGCAGAGTAGTTTTTGGTATATTATGCTCTGGTCATTTTCTCTGAAGAAGACCTGCTATTTCTAGGTAATTCCTCTTCTTTTCTTTGACTTCCAGTTCCAGAAATGACGTCTGCTGAAGGAGAACATGTTCTAGCAATGAAATCTTCAAAAGACTCCTGCCGCTGCTCTGTGACTGCGACCCCCAGGTTGTCTTTGGAAGTTTCTAAGGCCTCCTGAGTAGAGACTGGAACATGGAAGGAGTCGAGAGGCAAAGGAATCCCAGCATCACCTGTAATTTTCTGAAACTGGAGGGAAAGACAAAAGACAAGACAAAAATTCAGTGATGAACAAAGCCAACCATTAAAAAGTAGAGTTCAAAACTTCAGTGTTACTCTGTGATCTTATTATTAACACAGTCAATTGATTCTTCAGAAGATTTCAGAGCCACTTTTTCTCTAATTATATCCTGCCAAGTGATTCTCAGCTTAACCTAGCTATATCCAAGGCTGTGTCCGCTACATTTTCAGACTTTGGTGACTGGGGTAGTTATTACCCATTTCCTTTCCCTCACTAAAAATAAAACCCTACTCTGTAAGAAAATTAATTTCTTTGCTATCCTCCAGGCTCATGTAAACAGTATATAATATAGTTTGTGACCAGACTGTGTTCTCAAGCTGTCAGTTCCCAAGACCAGTCTGAGATTGGCTGAGCTGGGCGAAGGGGGCTCCAAGTGAGGCTGGAGGAAAAGCTGACAGGTTTCCCCTCCCATTCCCATGACCAGGTGAGTCACTATAATACCTTACGTATCAGCTATGTCAAGATTACTTATTTTAAAAATTAGTACGTGTACCTCCATTAGTGTTCCTTCATTATTAAGCTGACTGCATACAAATAGAAACCTAGATAAAATATGAATAGAACAGGCATTTATACAATTTAAAATTTGGAATATTTTCTGTAATGTTTTCTTTCTTCATTAAGGAGAGTTTGCTTTAACTCATACATTTTCTAAAGAACTTCCAGTTTTCTTATGTACAACAATACAGTATCATGAAACGGGCCCACATTTACTAATCTCAGATTTGGAAAGGACTCCAGAATCTTCTAGCTCCCGAGCATGTGAACTATTAGAGACTGACCATTATTATTTTCTCTCTGACTTGGTCATTTCCTTTTTGCTAATCACTCTTAGAATCCTTAAGTGCTGTCCTCTCCACTTACTTGGAGATTTTGCGTTGGTCCTGGGGCACTCTGCTTTGATTCTGATTTTTCTTCTTCAAGTGCCTTTTTTTCTTTAGGTGGACTACTAACAGTAGAATTCATCTGGGGACGACCTAGTAAATGAAAATCTGACTGATCTATACCAGCCATTGTGGCTAGCTGCCCAAGCCTGGACCAGAGGAGGAAAAGAGAAAAGACAAAGGTTATTATAATCACAGAAGAGCAGTTTAGATTTCCCCAGACCTACAATCATGAAATACTTATAAAATCTTAAAAGCCAACATCCTACTCCAGACTATAAGCCTCTCTCTCCCTCAAATTCTCAGCCCTTTCCAGATTCATCCTCTAGGAAACATCCCACTGTCTCACTAGCAGCTTCAACATGTACCACGCACCCCGTTCACTGCCAGTCACACCTCCATTCCCACACTTCTTTACCACCTTTCCTCCAGTTTCCAAGAATGTGTTTGTTCCTTCCTTCCCAACACCAACTCATTCACTGACAAAACACCACTCCATCAACTATCAATCTCCACTTCCCTCTTTCAGCAAAATTGCTCACGGTTGAGAACCACTGACCTATATCTTCCCTGCAGATTAATAATAATTTTTATGTCTAAGACAAAAATAACTTTAATTCAAACTTATCAAACAAGCAAAGTAAATGAAAGATAGGAAAATTCTTACCCATTCCCGAATATTTTCAATGAAAGCTGCCTTCAATTTAGTCTTTACAAAAAACTGTACCTACTAATTACTCTGTCTACAGGTTACTCGTTTATAATGGGCTCCCCACTCTACCAAAACAGGCTCCCCTATTTGCATTTCTTAAAAAATTTAATTCCTCATTTTAAAACGTCAACTATATTACCTATAATTACACTAAATTTGGCTAAATATGGCCACGTAAGTGATGAAAATTGCTCCAGTTCCTCAGCAAACTACCATTATAGTCGCAAAGAGAAGAACGCCATGAAGAGAAATGAACTAACCCAGCATCTTTAAGGAGATCCAAGAAAGCATGGAACTTCTGAAAAGAATTCTCAATGCTGCCCAAAACACCTTCATCATCCAGGATCATGCTTGTCAATGAGTGGACATGAAGGGCTTCAGACAAAGAGAAATTTACATTTCTTAACTGGGCATTTTCATGTTCCAGCTATAAAAGAAGACGGAAAATGTCTGCATGATTTTTTCTCATTGTCATCAAAAGTAGTCTTGTCTAGTTTCAAGTAACAAAACTAAAACTCTCAAAATGTAATTAATCTGTAATTAACCTAACTCTCCACCAGTAAAGACAGAGACTATATCACATAATAACAAAAACCCCAGGCACCCAACAAAGTTTCCTATATAACGCTTAGGTGGTATATAAATAAACCAAAGTTATTTTATTAATGATCTTTCACAAAAGATCACATTTCTAACTGGTTAAATTCATAATGGAGCCTCATTCCACATTAGAAAATTACCTGCTTTAAGTTTCCCTTAAATTAGAAAGTGAATTATAGAATCTGATCTGAACAAAACATATTACAACTCTGCTGAATGTTAAGAATTAACTTTAGTGAGCAAAATATCTAATGCTTACGTTTAAAAGTCCTAAATTATACCCAACCCAATTTATTAAATGTACGATCACCAATGTTTTCTTTGGCTCCTTCAAAATATTCACTCCCATGCACTCTTCCCCTTCTGCTCATCACCTATGCACTTAAAACCCCCTATAAGCCCAACTCCAGTATTTCTCAGAAAGGCTGTTATGTTCATGATGCCCCTTTTGCCTTATATAAGCAGGTGCTCACCATTTATTGAATGAGTGTCCGCCAATCCAGTGGATGCACTTTGAAAAATTCCTGCCTACACTCAACCTCTGATAAAGTATATTTACATAGAACATTTTAGATTATGCCCTGCTTTCATGCACATTACCTAATGTAATTCTTATAGTATATATTTTTATCTTTCATTGCATTCTTAGAAGTTTTCCAATATCTTAAATTTATTTAAATGATTCACTTTCCTAATTCATTGCCAGGAGAGTCTCATCATGTCTTTTATGCTACTGTATATATAGTATATGCACAAAAAGTGCTTTCTTGAATCAAAGAATCATGAACAGAACATAAGCTAATGTCATAAAGCGCGCACACACACACACACACACACACACACACACACGAGATTTTCACATTTTTAAAAACATGCTTTCTGGAATATAGATCATATGATCACTAAATACCAGTAAATGCAAAAGTCCATATGATACAACCAATTTGCAACATATTACAGTTTTAAAGTTTACAAGCTATGTGTATATGGATTAAAATCAAATCAAAATAAAACCAAAACACTCCCAAAAGTATAAGAAATTGTTTACTTCATTGACTCATTTATCAGCCTTCAGTCTTATTACTCTTTCCTCCTTTAACTGCTTTAGGCACTCCTCCAGGTTTTCCTAAACAAACAGAGTAAATGTTATAACTAATTCGTAGTATAATATCCAAAAGCCTTTCCAGCTATTGGTCTCATCAGGATTTAGGGGCAGAGCCAGAAGTGAACTCAGATTTTAGTCTGCTACTGGTAATATCATACCATGCTAGTGAAATGAATTATCAAAATCTATCAAATTAGCATAGTAAAGATTTATTTAAATTCCACTTTTTCCAACATAAATTTGTGGCAGCCCATCATAAAAGGCATATGCGTATAACATAGCAAGTCAGAAATAAGAAGACCAAGAAAGAAAAATTCTATTTTTATTTGTGGGTCTCTTTATAGCAGGAAGTCCTATTAATGAACATGCTTAACATACCTGAATTGCATAACTGCAGATTCAAAAGCATGTTTTTAAAAAGTAATCACTTTTAAAGCAATTTACAGTCAAGCACTGTTCCTGGAGTTCCCTGGGTATCAAATAATCTAATCATCAAAACACTAAGAGGGGGCTTCCCTGCTGGCACAGTGGTTAAGAATCCGCCTGCCAGTGCAGGGGACACAGGTTCGAGCCCTAGGCTGGGAAGAACCCACATGCCGCGGAGCAACTAAGCCCGTGCGCCACGACTACTGAGCCTATGCTCTAGAACCCACGTGCCACAACTACTGAAGCCTGCGCGCTAGAGCCTGTGCTCCGCAATAAGGGAAGCCATCGCGCCGCAACGAAGAGTAGCCCCCGGCTTGACGCAACTGGAGAAAGCCTCTGAGCAGCAACGAAGACCCAACGCGGCCCAAAATAAATAAATAAAATAAATTTATAAAACAAAAAACCCTACGAGGAAAGAACGATCACTAACTCCATGTTATTTTACAGATGAGGGAAACAGAGGCAGAGAAGTAGAGTAAGTAGAGCAGCACAGCCAAGGTCACACCACTAAGTAGCAGAGCCACACCGTGGACTCAGGAAGCTGGGTGCCATTCCTGCTCACAGAGGCGGTAGTCTTCCCATTCACCAAGGTCACTGAAATAAAATGAACACTGATAAACTCTACTAGGAGTTTTAGGAACTAAGACACTTTGGTCCTTGAAGTGGGGACACTGCTTGCAATAGGCAGAATTCTAACAGAGCCCCTAAGACTCCTACTTACTGAAGTACACAAACCTTCCACTTATCCAATCAAACTCTAAATCTAGGTGCTGTAGTGAAGGGATTTTGCAGATGGAATTAAGGTTCAAAATCAGTTGATTTTTTTAAGATAGGGAGATTATTCTAGGTGGATATGGCCTACTCAGGCACCCCATGAAAAGGACCTGAACTCTTCCTGAATTGAAGTACAAAAGGGACAAGAGGGAGACTCTCCATTGCTGGCTCTGAAGAAGTCAAATGCTGCAGCAGGGAAGGCAAGCGAGAGGCCTCTAGGACCTGAGACTGTCCCCCGACTGACAGCCAGCAAGGAAATGGGGACCTCTGTCCTGCAACTGCAGAATCTGAATTATGCCAACAAGCCGAAGAAGCCTGGAGGCATTCTTTCCCAGAGCCTCTGGATGCTAACACAGCCTGACTGACATCTTGATTTCAGCTCTGTGACCCACACAAACTATGGTGAACATCCAACGTTTGGGGCTCAATGTCTTACACTTAAATTTCACGTGCTTTAACACTCTCAGGAGGGAACTCACATGTTCCCGTGTGTATCTGAGCAGGAAACCCGGTCACGCTGTGCCTGGACTTCTGACCTGCAGAACTGTGAGCTAGTCAAATAGGTACTGTTTTCAGTCAGTAAGAGTATAGTAAAAGAATTAATATTCTACTCAACCTCCAGGTTCGTGAACAAAATAAATGACTGTCATTGTTTTAGGCCACTGTTTCGGGGTGGTTTCTTATGCAGCGATAAACAATCAATACCTATACTTATGAAAACAGTACGGTATATTTATACCTTTTAACTGCTCTGAACAATCACTTAAAGAATGAGGAACTCTATTATATGCCATCATTGGGAGAGGAACTGGTATCACTTTCTGGAGAGTAGCTCTTGGTACCTAACAACAATCCTACATCAGGAGTTTACCCTAAGGAAATCAAAGATGTGGGCAAAGATTTATCTACCAACATGATGTCATAAGATTGTTTATAACCAAACCCTAGAAGAAAGCTAAGAGCCTCCAAATTGGGACTGGTTTAAACAAAAACAGCTCACCGTCTGAAGGAATGCGCTATGAAGCCACTAAGAAAAGAATGACAACAGGTGTCAACCAGAGTTAATGAATGGGCTTCAGGAGTTCTTCTACATTCATAATGTATCTGTGCGTTTTTCCTGGGAGACGGTGCATAAGCTTAATCAAATTCTCTGATGTAGAAGAGTATTTAGTGACATGGCAAAATATTTTTGATACTTCTTTAAGACAAAAGAGCAGATTAGGTGTGTGTACATGCAGAGGTGGCTTTTATTTCCTTCAATGAGTTGTTCATTGTTTTCAAAAATTTGCTCAACGAACATATATTTTTATATTCAGATCATGTTTAAAAAACTGACAGTCTAAGAACTTCAAATTCTTTAATGTTTCATTACTAAAGCCAGCCAAGTTTTCAATGGGGAAAAAGGGGAAAAAATTGCAAAATTCCTCTACTTTCAATATAATGGTTCAATAAATCTTCTAAAACCGATTTTAAAGAAATTCTAAACAAATAATCAAACAAACAAAAAAACCCTCACCACAGTCAGAGGAAAGTAGAGTAAAACATCCTGACTGGTTCTAAATAGCACATCAAAGTGCAATTACATGGAATAGTTTCTCCCTCTAATGGAGGGAATTAGTACACAGTATTAAATTTTTGTGAAAAACTGTGTCCTCTTACTACAAAGTATTCATAATTCATGTCCCTTACATGGAAATATGGAACCAAAAGTTAGAAAGTAAAATTGCTTGATATTCTATTACTTAAGTAAGACTAATGATAAGGCTTTGGAATAATTTTCCTTCCTGTCATCTGCTCTCCTTCCTCCCTTCTGTACACCGGCTAGGGTGATTTTTCTGGGACAAAGCTCCCATCGTATTGGATATCAAATTTTATGTTCACCTTTTCTCCATTTAACATTGAAATCAATCATTTCTCATATAATCAGGGGATTCATAACCTTGATTTTTTTGTGTGGGCTACAAAATATTCCACTGAGTGGGTTTACTGGTTAACCATTTTACACATTTAAATTCTTTCCAACTTTTCAATATTATCAGACAAAATAACCGTTTTTATGCATGAAGGCTTTTTTCCATATTGAGAATAACGTTCTTGCAATAAATCCATAAAAATGAGTTTCACGTCAAAGCAAATGAACATTTTTAAGGCTCTGAGATACCTATCTCCAAACTTCTTTCCAAAAGATGTCTGAGATTTTATACTGCCACCCATCAGCGATGTATCACTTGGTATATAACCTCTACTATAACTGTTGGCTTATTTCTTCACTTAGAGTGCAAGTCATCTGAAGATAGGGGGTGTATTTTATTAAGTGTTTATTCCCAGCACCTGTGCCTAGCACAACATAGACGGTCAATAAATAATTGCTTAATAAGGAACATCCCTGCCAATACAAGATGTACGTGCGTGAAAGACAGACTGTGTGCTTTTCTCTAACTGGACAGATGAAAACTTGTCATCTTCTTTAATGTGCAATTTTTTTGCTTATAATTAGTAATTAAATTTCTCTTTTAGATTGTATTGTAAAAATTCAGACTCTGAGGCAAATGGGCCTGGCACTACCCATTAGCTATATAACCTTGGACAAGTTCTATAACTCTAGGCCTCAACTTCCTCATCTATAAAATGGAGATAAGCTCCCACATCACAGAGCTCTTGTGAGGATTACATGAGTTAAAACACATATAAAATTAGAAGAGTGCTTGGTACACAGCATATGTTCAGTTAAGGCTGAATGAATGAACATGTGAACGCAAGCAGTAGTGAAGGGCTTAAAATGAAATAGTCTCATCCCACTCCCACATCCAGCAGTCAAGAAGCGACCGATTCTTTACTCAGGTTTTTAATTGTAAAATACGATAATGTGTACTGAGAAGTGCTCAGGACAAAACTGTCAATGTGACAAATAAAAAAAGAATACTTACATAACCACTACTCGAATCTGAAAGTATTGATACTTGTCAGCATCTCAAAACCGCCCCCCCATATCCTTTTCTCATCACAATCTCCTTTCCTCTTTCAGGTTGAACACCATCCTCACTTCTTGACAATCATTTCCTTTAACCTGCATGCATCCCTAACAAAAGAGTTTAGTTTTGTCAACATCTACCTTTATGTAGAGGATCATAGTATATGAAGTCTTTTCTATCTTATTTCTTTCTCTCAACATTGGTTTAAAAAATTCACCCACATTGCTGCCTGTAGCTCTAGTGCATTCAATTTTATTGCTGGATAGTTTTCCCACTGTACGAATACACAAAATTTATTTAATTTTTGACTCTTAATAGACATTTGGTTTGTTTTCAGTTTGTGCTAATGCAAATCATGGACAGGAATCCTGCTGTACTGGTTATTCTGATGCATTTACACAGGGCGGGGGTGAGGGCTGCTGGCTCACAGGCTATTTATATACCTTCAGTTGATGGAGAGTGCTAAATGCTTTCCAAAGTAGTTGTGTCGATTTATACTCCAGTATAAACAGGGTAGAAGATTCCCATAGTACTCCAGGTCTACAATACCTGATACTACCACACTTTATTTATGTATTTGTCAAACTGATTGGCATGTAGTTTCATTGGTTTTGACTCACTTTTCTCTTATTACTTAATGAAGTCGTACACTTTTCTCTGTTTACTGGCTGTTTGGATTTCCTTTTGTATGACGTTTACGTCAACTATTGTTATTTTTTATTATTTTTAAATTATTATTTATTTTTGGCTGTGTTGGGTCTTTGTTGCTGCGTGCAGGTTTTCTCTAGTTGCGGCGAGCAGAGGCTACTCTTCATTGCAGTGGCTTCTCTTGTCGTGGAGCACAGGATCTAGGCACGCAGGCTTCAGTAGTTGTGGCACATGGGCTCGGTAGTTGTGGCTTGCAGGCTCTAGAGCACAGGCTCTGTAGTTGTGGCGCACAGGCTTCGTTGCTCCGCGGCACGTGGCACCTTCCCGGACCAGGGCTCGAACCCGTGTCCCCTGCCTTGGCAGGCAGATTCTTAACCACTGCGCCACCAGCGAGGTCCAACTATTGTTATTTTGAATTCTTCTCCATTTCCAAGTAACACTCTTACATGACTATTTTCTCACTAAATTGGAGGCATTTTCTGTTCATTTCCTATTTTACTAAGTAAGGGTTTAGTTCCTTTACACTGTTTCCACACTGCTTAGTAAAGTTATGTCATCATTAGTTTTCCACTGCTCAGGATCTCTTTGACTTGTAGTGATATACTTAAAAACCTAAATTGTTGATCAACTATAAATTCTCTCAACGTCACGCTTTGTAAAATGAGGACATTCATACCATCTTTCCTTCTTTCTACCTCCTGTCTACCTTCCAGACCTAGCTTTTACATTGTCAAAGTTGAAATTTATATTCTGTTCTATGTGCAGTTAAGTCTTCTGTTATTTGAGAGTCAGTAGGGAGTAAGGTTTAAGAGAACAGGCAGAGAGCCTAAACTCAAAGCCTCGATCCAACCCTAAATTAGGTACAGCCTGGGCAAGTTCCTTCCCTGTTTTAGCTTCCTTTTCACAAAAGTGGGAATGCGGCTTCCCTGGTGGCGCGGTGGTTGAGAGTCCGCCTGCCGATGCAGGGGACACGGGTTCGTGCCCCGGTCCGGGAAGATGCTACCTCCCGCGGAGCGGCTAGGCCCATGAGCCATGGCCGCTGAGCCTGCACGTCCGGAGCCTGTGCTCCACAACGGGAGAGGCCACAACAGTGAGAGGGCCGCGTACAGGAAGAAAAAAAAAAAAGTGGGAATGATATTAGCACCAACCTCATAAGGCTATTCAGAGGATTAAATGAGTTAATATATGCAAAAACACTTAGAGCCTAATATATACTAAGTACATACTAGTACACAATACATTTCAGTACATACCAAGTTAATACAAATACATACTAAGTATAGGTTAGTTATTTGTTATTACATGCAAGTTGACAATAAAACCGGCAAACGGAGACAGTATTGCCATTATTACAATTACATTAATATTGCCCACTGCAGATGTACTCTCTCTGTGTATAGACTACACCTCGTTCCATACTGTGTCAGTGTCACTGCCCTTGTGCAGGGTGACCACATACCCCAAGCCGCCTTGGGCTGTTCCAGTTTATACCTGTTGTCCTGATGTTACAGAATTAGAGCACCTCCTTACACTATTGAAGTGTTCTGGTGTGGACAACAAATTAGATAGGTGGTCATTACCCCTGTGTGTCACTGAAAAGGGGGACATCTATAGTGTCAAGTTTAAGTGGATTCATCTATAGTGTCAAGTTTAAGTGGTTAAAAATCAACCATAGCTTAGTTTGCTTCAGGTTTATGTCCGTATAGCCTTTTCTCCTCTGGAGTTCAAGTTCCTTCTCCTCTTCCTCTCCCTCCTCCCTTCCAACAGTGCCTAATAGCTAGTAAGTACAATATGCCTCAAGGTGTTTCTAAGCTCTCAATCACACAATCAATAGAAGTGTCTCCAATCTAGACTATCTGCTCTCTGCACTGAATCCCCTATTACCCTACTTCTTGGTTTATTGCCTCATATTGCTGGATTATTTCTATAAATAGCTTAAGGTGTAGCACAGGAGGTCAATTTTTCAAATATCTTTGTGTACAAAATATCTTCTTCAGCCTCCACTTATGACTGATAGTTTGGCTGGATACAAACCCCTAGGGTGAAAATTATGTGCCTGAAAAACTTTGGAGGTATCTTTCTAATGCCTTCCAGGATCCATGGTGCTGATGACAAGTATGATAAAGTCAGATTTTAACTTTTTTTTTTAGGTGACCAGTACTTTTCTCTCTGGAATGGATGTATCCTCTCAGTATTTTATTGTATGTTAATTTATTTTTTCAGTATTTTAATGTTTCACAGTGAAGGATGCCTAGGTATGAGTCTATTCCTGTTTATCTTGCTCAAAAATTGAGTAACTATTTTCAATCTGAGGCCTGATGTCTACTTTCAGCTGTGGGGAATTTTGTTGCCCTTTGATAGCTTCCCTCCGTTTTTTTTCTGGGTCTGGAGTTTCCAATAGTAACATGTGGGATCTCCCAGATGCAGCCTCTCTAACATATTGCTATCACATTTTCCACTGTGTCTTTCTTTTTCATATACTGAGAAATTTTTAAAATTGCTCCTGAATTTATTTCAGCAACCGTATTTTCATTTTCAAGAGACCTCTCTTGCTTTCTGACCATTCTCTTTTTAATTAACACCCTAGTCTTATTTTATATTTGGTAGCTCTTTTTAAACCTCTCTCAGGATACTAATTAGGGATTTTTCTTAAATTATTTTGTTCCCTAAATTGTCCCTGGTCCTACCAGGATATGTTTTCACTCTTTTTTCCCCCTCTCTCATGTTGTAAGCTTTAGTCAACTATCAGGCAAATGACAGTTATTTTCTATTGAAGAATGAGTGCAGAAAGCTCCCTGAAGTCAATAACTGATTGGTTTCTTATGCAGGAAAAAGCGGGGAGTAACTGTAATAGGATCTCCCCCAAACACAATTTTCTAGGGTGTAAAAACTCACACTAGCTGCCCTAGTTCTCGCCAGTTTCACTGTTTTCAAAATGAAATCATCTCATTTCAGGAGTGTGAGGGTGGGGCTGGGAGTCCACTCCTCCAAACACAACCCTTCAATGAGCTCCCCTATTTCAGTCACACTTTTAACTAACTCCACCCTCTCTCCTACATGCCCATCTGAGCATGGGGCTACTTCTGCAGGTGGGGTCAGAATCCTCCTCAGTTGCAGGTGGTCGCTGTGCATATTCTAGGTGATGCTTTTCCTCTGTTCTACTGCTTCAGTTTCACACTCTTCCACTTGTCTTCCGTCTTTCAAAACTATGTTGAAATCTCTTGATTGTTGTGGGCTTATATACTTAAACACTTTGATACCATCATTGTAGTGTCTCGTCAAAATGGAGAAGAGCTAAAAGGGTTCTCAGTGCCTTCTGAATCTGCTATTCTGTGGTCCCAGTGTTTAAACTTCTTGGTCTTCCCCAGTGTCTATCATTGCTTTTAGAAATACAATCTCCTGGTCTACTCGTGAAGGAAATGAATACAACACATCTAAAATGACAAGGAATGCGGGTAGATGCTCTAGGGTCTTCTCATACTCTGCCATTTACTAATAAACCACTACGTGGTACAAATTGTAGTGCTCATTTATAAAACGAAAGGGGGTAACTCTACATGAACTATAGATTTCTCCTACTCTAACATTTCATAATTTTCTAAGTTCTTTTCTTAAAATTTCTCTATATTATCATTAATTTTAATTAAAAAAATAAAAATCTAACTTTCTCTTTTGAAAATCAAAGAGTTAATTCCCATAGTCCTACAATAATGGGATAATTAGTTGTGAAACCGGTCAAGTTTCATACGAAAAGAAAATCATATTAAATAATTTTAAAAAATTAAACATGGACTTTGTAGCACAAAGACAAGGTCCCCCCCAAATGGTGTTCCTTTATTTACTAGAAATGTTCAGCTCTGCATTAAAGTTGAAATAAAATAAATATATTATTTTTGAGGTGCAAAAATTTCTTATGAAAATCAATTTTTCTTTTCTGTCCATACAAACAAAAGTATGGAATGACATTAGAGGTCAGGTTTGTTTGCGAATATAATGTAGCTTCTTGATATTTTTTATTTTAGGAAAGGAGAATATCAAAATCAAAACTTTTTTCAACTTTACTTTTATTTAAAATGAGGCCATATTTTCCTCTTATTAAAACAGAGTTCAACTAGAACTGTCAATTTTCTCATCTGTAAAACAAGAACCCTGAATCAGCTGACTAGATTCATTCAGAACTCAATTTCTTTATCTTATGATCACTACGGTTCTCCCTAAATCTAATATACTAAGGTTCTAAGGAAAGGAAAATATATTACTAACGACATGTTTTGATTTTTATTTCTTAGAGTTCAAATGTCCACCATTCACCTTGGTCTAAGCTTAAGGAACCATTCAAGGGGATACAATGAAGATGGGAGGAGAAAACAGAACCCTCACACCAGCTGTGGCGTGTTGCAATCAGGCTGCTGTTTGAAAAATAATCTTCTCTATAGCTTTAAAGTGATAACTTTGTACCTGCAATGCTTCTTGTTTCAAACTGATTTTCTCTGGCTCTTCCTGAACACTTTCTGAGGAATCATCAACCTCTTCGATTTCTGAGGAGGAAGGACTCCCTACTGTCACAGTCACAGGAAATTCTGATGGACCTGAGTGTCACAAGAAGAAGATAGGAAACCACAGAGTTGTTAAACTAAAGTGCAAAGAAAGAAGACAAGATTGTATAAAAGACAACACAAGCCAGATACCAAATATCCAAATATTAGAGGACATTTAACAAAAGTGATCTGAGGTATCATTATTTATAAACGTCTCTCACTGCTCCATGGTCTAAAAGAGGCAATGACTAAGTAAAATTACAGGAACTTATCTTTGCTATGTTACTGTACAGACCTCTGTTGTACATGGTTAGGATTAGTAATGGGAATTGCCCATATTATTTTATTAAGTTTCTTTCACAGAAGCCAAGTGAAGATCCAAGGTAAACATTTTTTCTCAGATCAACTTTATACTGCAAATGAAAAATTTATTCTTCACCATCAGACACAAACAGTCTGGAAGAAAATGTAGTTTTACAGAGGAAAATACATCAGTAAAGGGACTGATAAAGAATCAGAAGAATAATCAGAAAGTCAACATATCTAAGCTGGGAATAATAGATGTTAGAATTTATAAAAGTAAATCACATACACATACATAACTAAAACTGACCCATCAGAAATTTCATCTTCTCATCACCCTTAAGCCAAAACTAGGGTAACAGTAATACAATTCTCCCATCAAGATTCACTGCCACTGCAATGCTGTTCAACTGGACATTTCCAAACATTTAAAACCTGACCTGGCCACAACCCCATAAAAGTCTACAGATCATAAAGAAGTGTGCTGGGATTATATAACCACGCAGAAGACAAGTCACTAGGACATCATTTTGACAACAAGCAGCAAACCCTGCAGCATAGGAAAACCCTAACAGGAGAACGCAGTACACACCCCTCTCTCTGGGCATGCAAGGGCAGGACTGACACCCAAGATGCTCTTCTCTCAACCTCAGCAGTGGTGCCTTTCACAGAGCAACTATGCAGTCTCCCAGAACCACTGGGAAGAAGAATCTGATACTGACAGTATTAGCTTGCCATGAGGCCATAAGCTAGGGAGTGTGTGTGGCCTTGGTGAGAGAGCAGAGGTTTGGGAGATGTTGCTTTATATTGGCTTTCAGATCAGGAGTTTGTACACATAGCCTGCAAACAACGTTTCTTGCAAACATGTGAACGTTCTTGAGTATGAGAGCTCCATGTGAGGGGTCAGAAATGGCAGTCAAGTTCGTTTCACGGGTAACAGCTGATTTGCAGACTGGACAACAGGCTTCCTTGTTTACAGACAACCACAAGGCTGCCAGTTGTGTGCCAAATCCACACAACTACACCGTTGCACTGGGAGAGCGACCAAACATGTTTTACATGATTTATTTCAGAGAGGGAAATGCTTCTTGTAAGACTCTGTCCGTTTAAAAAGCAAGAATGACCATCTACCTTTCCCAGTTCAAGCCCTATATATCATAAATATGATAGCTAAACACCAGCAACTGATTACATACATCACGAGCTTTGATGAATGGAAAGCCCCTAAAAAGAAATCAACAAAACAAAGTTAGATCTTGATGTAAATACATCACCAGTTAAACCCAGTTAATACAACTATTTAGTATTATGTACAGTATCCATATAGAATTGTGTATAAAAATAAATAAGCTCAAAGCAAGGACCTGGAGGGCTCTGCTATGGAGAAAACTGAACACAATTCAGCCGGCTGGCTTGGTAATAACTCTCTGAACTGCTGAGAGGCCCCTTCAGTTCCTATGTTCAGGATGCTTGAGATTTCAGTCTCACTTCTTTAAATGGTGATATTAATCATTCTCTAATTTACCACCCTGTATGAGGAGGATGGACCTGAGATTAAGTGTCTCAGGAAGAAGATAGGAAACCACAGAGTTGTTAAAGTGCAAAGACTGGGGATTCAACACTATAGTTTATGCAACAGCAATTCACATCCCCATTTGGTCATATTCTTTCTACAAAACAAAAGATGCACTCACATGTATTAAAAGACAAAAATTAACTGCCATCTGTATCAATATGTTAATGTGCTTCAATCACATATGTTTTCATGAAAGTTTAAACATAAAATCACCTTTAAGATCTTGGCCATGTAATCTGCTCCCTGCCATGTCAAATTATACCCCGTGAAGTTTACTGTCTTAAGAGTGATAGAGTTCTTTATACCTTGACAAGTAACTAAAAGGAAAAAAAAAAAAACGACACACACAATAAGATGAAGAGCCTATACATTTTTCAATCTTCACTTATTTGCTTTTCTTGAGTCAATTGGAGGTTTACAGCCACATTCTTAAAATCATTAACTACAATCTTCCCCAACAGGTAACTGATGAACTGATGCATTCTAAAACTTGTCAGTAACAAAGTGTTATTCCAGTTTACAGCAACAGTTTAATTCTATTCAGTACTAAAACTGAATACACTGGATACTGCAAACTTTCTTCCCAACCACTCAGTAAAGTACTACATACTTTTGAGACAAAGGAAAAAAAAGAAAAACCTAAAGAGCGTAAGACTTCCGATTTTCATTTCCAATGATACATGCCAATCTTGATGATCAATCAGCGATGTAAATGTCAACTATAAACCCAGTATTTTATTAGCTGCTATGCAGTACACTAGAGCAATAGAAGAGGGAGGACCTCAAACCCTCTGTTCCCTCAAATTGAAAGGCAGGCTTCCTTACCCCTTCAGGCCACTACTGGACACAGGGAAGGCACACTAATGTTTCAGGACCCTAATCAAGAGTCACCTGCTTTGTGATTACTTCCATGACACACCCTCACCGACACCACTAAATTTGCTGCTCCTATGGGACGTTACATGTATTTCCTATTTAAACACATACCACAGTGCATTATAATTATGATTGCAGATAGATGACTTTTTTGCCTTTTTTTTTTTTTTTTTTTTTGCAGTACGCGGGCCTCTCACCATTGTGTCCCCTCCCGTTGCGGAGCACAGGCTCCGGACGCACAGGCCCAGCAGCCACGGCTCACGGGCCCAGCCACCCTGCGGCATGCGGGATCCTCCCGGACCAGGGCACGAACCCGCGTCCCCTGCATCGGAAGGCAGACTCCCAACCACTGTGCCACCAGGGAAGCTCAACTTTTTTGCTTTTTACATCTTGCTATTACCCTTCCCATAATATTTCTTGAAGAGAAACCATAAAAATATAAACAAACACAAAAAACAGAAAATATACAAAACATGTGGTTTGTGGCTTAACACAAACTTAAATAAGATTAATTCTGACAGTATCCAGCATGACAAACTTCCATGGTACAAATGAGAATGGACCAAGGTTTGAGCAGGTACAGGAGACAATCCAGGCATGAACAACACCAAGAAAAGGTAGACGGGAAAAGGTAGACAGACATGGTGAGTAGGAAATCACGAGACCAGTCCGATGGGAAGAGACTTAAACAAGACTGAAACTCACTTTCTAAACCTCCATCTCCAACTGGAGAATTCACAGGACACAGGTGCACCAAAGAAGCCAATTATTCAATCCCTTTAATGGGGAGGAACAGTTTAAACTTTTTTTGGTTTCGTTTGCCCCAAAAGCACCCCAAAAGCAACTATCAAATGTTGGGAGGACACAATGAAGGCTTACCTTTGTTAACATAGTTAAGTCTCTCTCTCTCACAACTAGCCCACTTAGCTCCACGTTCCTTAGCGCACCCGACGCACTTACACAGCATTTATGAGCTTTACACAACTGGAAGGTCACATCTTTATTCCATATCGCAGGAACACGACTTCTGTAAACTTTATTTCTGTCACAACCTAAAGCAAAATTATTGTAAAATGAGTGATTTAAACCATACATTTTATCATCATTAAAAAGTATCTAAATAAAAACAAAAGCATCTGCTCTGTGCTAAGGATTAGAAAGGACTCCTGCCCTTAAAGCCTTCATTAAGGAGGGACATGTATAAACTCAAAATTTCAATCACATGAGATAAATAAACGTAACCTTTATACGCAGAGGTTCCTATGGAGGCAAAAAGTTATGTCTAAGTGATGGCTTCATGGTAACCCTGAAGTACAATCTAGAAAGATGAGGCTATGCAGAGTTGGAGTAGGAGGTGCATTAACTGCAGAAGGAACATCTGTGAAAACATACTCAAGCCTGACTCCTGCTGGGCACTGTAAATTCTGCAGGTGGGGATGACTACGGGCCAGGGGTCCAAGTACAAGTAGAGACAGAAATGAAAATAGAGATGTTGGCCGAAGCAAGCCTGGGAGAGAGCATGGCTTGTACCCCACAGGTGATGAGGCCTGGGGCTACCACTGGCTGAGTAAGGGTGCCTCCGCTGATTAGAAAAAGGCACCCCGCTGCTGAAGGACCAATTAGATTAAGGGAGTGATCACAAAAAGCTCCCCTTCTTCAGGGCAAAGAGCCCTATGAGGCTTGGCCAAACACAGTTCAGACTACACGCCTCTGTGCAGAGCACACGCTGGGCGGCTAGTATGCACTAACTCTGTGTGGGCAAGCCATTAGCAGCATTATTTTAAGCACATCTTTTTATGGTAGAAGATCACTCAACACGAGTAGGCAGATGAACTTAGAGGAACTGAACCAGAGGCTGCAAAACCACCCAGGAGTTTCTGCCACAGTCTGGGCAAAATGTAATATGGATGAAGAAGCAAATTTAGGAGAAGGCCAAAATCTACAAGCTGGACCCATTGGATGGAAGACATAAAGCAAGTTCAGTGAAGGAACTCTGAAGAGAATGGGCTCTACAATAAATTTTTCTTACATTCAATGTAAAATATTAGGCAAAATTAAGTACCATGGCCTTTCAGGTCCCTTCCAGCTCTAATTTCTTTTGATTTCTAACTTACTACTCTGGTTAAGTAAAGTCCCTTCAGAGGTACAGAACACTTCTTATACCCGAATGGGATGCAAAGAATAATCTGACTTCTCTTCACCAGGGGATCAGCTGAACTGTCGTTGCAGAAGAGATAACAGATGGTGTGAACCCCAGATCCTAGAAAAGGGCCAGGCACATGATAAGTATTCAGCTTTTCGAAAACAAATGAACAATCATTTCCTCTCCTAGATCTTCACACCTTTCCTTTGCTGGCTACTTTCTCTCAGCTTATAAACATCCTCAAATATACCCACTTAAAAAACTCTCAGACCTATGATTCTTTGGATATTCTTGTGGATACCCTAAGTCTCTACCATGCCTTCAAACACCTGTCCTCCCAAAAGCCCACATCTGTACCTTGGGCCCAGACCTGTCTACCAGGCCCCTCTAAAGCACTGAAGATGAAGTAAGATCCTCTCGCCACCCCCAATCCCTTTCTACTGTGCTCTGTATCTCTCAAAAAGATGCAGCTGTAAACTGTCACCCACGCTTGCTGCCCTCCCTTTTCTAACTGGTCACCAGGCCTCACCCATTCTCTCTCAGATCTGCAAAACCCGGTCCCACCTTTTATAACTTAAGTGGGACCCTTAGATTACAATTCACCCTGCACCCAATCAACTGCCTTCCACATGGAGGTCCAAGTGAGCCTCTAAACCAGAAATCCATTTCACTGTTCTTTGGTGTTTCCCGCAGCCTTCAGGATAAACATCCAAACTTCTGACAGGACAAACAAGGCGCCTTTCTGTTGGGCCCCACTAAGTTTTCAGTATCAACTCTCATTTCTCTCCCAAACCCTGAGTTCCAGTCCTGTATATTAGTTTTGCCATATTTTCTTACATTTCTCAAACTTCAGCACACACTGCTTTCTCCTGCCACCCCAGGAGCTTCTACATATCCTTAGAAAGGATGGCACTTCCTCCAAGAATCCTACCCTGAACTTTCCCTTCCAAGTTTCTGTGCTCTGCAAAGGGGAAGGATGGCGGGGAGGGATACATTAGGAGTTTGCATTAACATATACACACGACTATATATAAAATAATCAACAAGGACCTACTGCATAGCACAGGGACCTCTACTCCACACCCCGTTACAAACTGTACGGGAAAAGAATCTGAAAAGGAATGGATATATGTATAACTGAATCACTTTACTGTACACCTGAAACTAACACAATATTGTAAATCAACTATCCTCCAATATAGAATAAAAATTAAATTAAAGAAAAAGAGAGATTCTGTGCTCTGTAGCAGCAGAACTCACTTCTTCCAGAGCACTGACTCCTGAGCTTGTGTTTACTTGCTGCCCAGTAGAAGGGAAGATTACCTAGGGCAGAAGCATCGTCTCCAGCAGCCCTTGGTTCTGACAACTCATTCATGTGCCAGGATACTTTACACACATAACCTGCTTAATTAATTCTAAGAACCCACAGAAAGAGTGGTTTTTAATGTCATTTTACAAGTGTGGGGGTTGTAGTGCAAAAGAAACCTGTCCAGGCCACAGAGAGCATCAGCCCTGGAATTCAAACCCTAAGCTGCCTTGACACCGGTGCTCTTTCCACTATATATGATACACCTATTGAAAAAAAATTTTTTTTTCCTGAGCCCTGTTTGAATGGAAACGAAATGAAGCTGGGATATATCCATTTCCTAACCGCTTTGGTGTGTACCAGGCAAAGTCATTAAACAGACCAGGTAACATCTGTGCAACAATTAACGATACTCCAAACTGTGCTAAGTGTTCTACTTTGTAGAGTCTAGAAGCATTAACACAGTGCATCCTTGTAACCGCCACGGAGGCTGGGTCCTGTTAAGCCCATGCTACAGATGAGAACACTGAGACCTTGAAGCCTTAAGGCACTCGGCCGGGGTCACCGAGCTGGCAGAAGTCCTAGGCCGCACGCCCCGTCTAGTGCACGCACACCCGGGCACTGGGCACCGGTTCTAGTGCCCACCCTCCACCTTTAACCATTTAAAACCCCGCTTCTCAGCGCCCACACGAGGGCCCCTGGAAGCGGGAAGTACAAACCTGTCTCGACAGGCCGTGGCTGGAAGAAGCTCTGGATACATATCAGGGGCAGAGGGTGCTCAGGAGCGGCGCCCAGTCTACCCCGCGGAGGCGGTCGGCATTAAGTCCAGCAGGCCCTCCCTCAGGGAAGCCCGCACGGAGGGCAGAGGCACCGAGTCCTGCAGCGCGCACAGGTCCTCAGAGCGCGAGAAGGAGTCGGCCGCGCTGCCCGGGCACAGCTTCACCGAGTGATCAGGGCCTGAGCGCGGCCTCGGGGACGCTGGCTGCAGACAGGATGCCCACATTCGCCTGGGGGCCCCGGCTCGCCTCCCGGCCCCTCGGGCGCCCACCGCCCGAGGGCTGCGGCCCCGCATCGTGCGCAGGACCGGCGTCGCAGCCAGAAGACATAGGGCCATGGGCCCCAGCTAGGCCGGGCCCTCCATGCCGCGCTCCGGAGCCCACGCGCGACCTGGTGTTGGCGCGGGCATCAACTGCCTCCCGAGCCGCGGGGTTGCGGTTTAAGCCTCCGGGCGGGGCCCGTGGGGGCGGGGCTCGAGGACTTCCGCGCGCTCGCCGTGCGTCTGCACGCAGACCCGCCTCCCAAGACGACGCGGCCTGAGGAGCAGCACGGAGACCCGCCTCCATGACGATGCGGCCTGAGGAGCGTGGCGGCAGCTTCGAGACTAGGGCAGCGCGATAGGTAGGCGGTGTGGAGGGTTTCGGGTACGTTTGCTGACTGATCCAAACAAAAGTGAGACATGGTTGTATCAGCGCATTTTAAAAGTAGTTAAACTCCCTCAAAGTGTCTCTGCTCGCCCCGCCCAGGAGAGAGCGTGAACTCCGTGAGGGACGCAGGAAAGGCTGAGTGAACGTCTGCCTGTGGTCCCTTACCTGGTGCACGGGTGTGTGAATTTCTGCGGAGAGCTCTTAATTTCTGTCGTTTCTGCTGACTTGACACGGTGGTTGGCAAACGGTGACATATTCCGTGCATTCAGGACATGATCGTGGTTCCTAATAATCACTTTGTTTTGTCCTGACACCTCCACAGAGAATTTACTACTGAATATCCACTTTAGAGAAGAGAAACTGAGGCGTAGGAAGTGAAGTGACTGAGTAAGAGGAAGGACTCAGACAATTGGTGTTAGTAAATTAACCCTGCAAGGAGGCCGTTAGCCTGCGGTGGCTCTAGCGATGCGGCCGCCCACTTAAACCAACCAAAATCTAAGCCTGTCAGCGGCTCAGAGTGACGAACACCGCTGAGGACACCCAGTCACAAACCACCAACTAGGCGTTAAAGCCATAGCAAATCACTCGTTTCCTTGCTTTGCTTCTGCCCTTTTAAAATAAACATCTCTGCAGCTCCTGTGGCTGGAGTGCTCCTCACCTCTTCCGCTTTGTGGTGCCTGAATTGAATGTATTTTTGCGCACATAAAATGTTAAAATTTTAAATATGCCTCAGTTTGTCTTGTAAGATTGGCCGTAGAAGTTGGATTTGTGTCCAGTTTCTAGAGCAGTGGTCGTCCTCTGGTCAGGCCTTAGGCGTTCCGTGTACAACGTTCCTCTTCTACCACCACCTTCTGGATGCCTCCACCCGTACTACCAGCTCCCGCGCATCAGATCCCCTAGATGTGGTCAGCAATGGCTTTTATATGCAGCGTGCTCACATTATAACATCGCAGACACTCCTCCGTCCTCTAGCCAGCGTGTGAAGTGAAACATTACCATTCCTATTGAAGAGTTTCTGGTGTGACCACTTTCCCAAACACAGCCACTCCCCAGCTGACCCTGGGTAACCACTCTTCTGAACTTGGTCTCCATCACTGGCATGGATGTCTTTCTATGTAGGCTACATTTTTAAGTATTTTTAAGCTGCATATCATATTCTATTTTGTTTTCTCTTGTTACTTGCTTTATTTAGTGTTATCTTTGCTAGGTTCATCCATGCTGACACGTAAAGTTCTGTCTAGTTCATGTACTTTCCTCGCTACGTAGGATTCCCATGTAGGGAAATACAATAATTTATATGTGCATTTTCCTGTGGATGGACATTTAAATTGTTTCGAATTTTAAGTATGATTTCTTTTTAAAAAAAATTTTATATCCTTTTTAAAGGTTACTTTACATTTACAGTTATTACAAAATATTGGCTATATTCCCTGTGTTGTACAATACATCCTTGAGCCTGTCGTACACCCAGTAGTTTACATCTCTCACTTCCCCACCCCTGTATTGCCCCCTCCTCCCCCTCCGCACTGGCAACCATTAGTTTGTTCTCTATATCGGTGACTCTCCTTCTTTTTTGTTATATTCGGTCGAATGTTGTATGTTTTAGATTCCATATATAGGTGATATTCTACAGTGTTTCAGAGTTCAAAAGACTCTCACAACAGAAGCCAAAAGACAAGAGCCGTTTTACATTGATAAAAAGCATTTTAACTATGTAGAAGCAGAAAATGAAAAGAAAGAACTTTGCATTACATTTAATAAAAGCTTAGGGAGATCTTTGTGGTATATTAGTGAAATTATTTGTGGAAATTTAGCCATGTACATTGTGTTGGAGAGGCACCAAGAGTTCAAGAATTCTCACAATTTGAGTACACAATTGCTTTACATATAGGCATGGTGGCATCCATTTACATAACAATGATTTGGAGGATGTTGTGTTAGTCAGCTCTTGCTGTGATAATGCTTTAGAACAAATCGACCCAAAACTCAGTTACATAAAGAAGAATTTATTTTTCTTGGACCTATTGGCTAGCTGCAGTGGCTCTCTTTTAGACCTCTAGATGGCTGGTTTTGCTCTGTGTTTTGGGTCAGTTTGAGGTCTGTAACACACATCTTCCTCTGGAGCCCAACTATGAGGCCGCAGCTCCCAGGCCCTGTCTTCTCACAAAGTTCACTGAAACATAAGAGGTGAGCCCAACTGCACAAGCCCATTTAAGGCCTCTGCTGCTCATTGAAGGCCATCATGTCTGCTCACACTTCATTGGCCAAAACATGTCACAGATCTAAGCTGTATTTAGAATATGTGTATTTGTTTAAAGTTGGGTGCCCTCACAGAAGAATATTGCCTTTTGGACAGTGTTACCTTAGCATTTTCATTGGCATTTGCAAACGTGATAAACGCCGTGTGCACTTTTTCACCTTTGAGAACTTTTTGAAATTGTGGGACCATTTCTATTGGAAAAGAGGAAGGTACACTTTAGAACTCAACTCTAGTTATGGCATTGTTGGGAGAAGAATTAATGAGATAAGGTCAATACAAGTGAAAGATTTGGGATCACATATTCATCATTAACATTAGCATTCTACAGAACATTCCTGGAGAATTGTGATGCTTGCTTTATGTGATTTCTATCATAAATCATTAGAATTTGACCAAGACACTTCAGTGAAGCATACATCATACAGCACATCGCATTTTAGTTTTTCCTACCACTCCACAACTTATCATCAATACTTCACCATGACTCAGAAACAGAAAGAGAAACTGAGTGAGTTCATTGTTAGCAGACGGGCTTCACAAGCAATACTAGTGGAAGTTCTTCAAATGATAGCAGACAGTAACTCAAGCCATACAAACAAAACAAAGAATGCTGACTAGAGCAGTTGTGTAGGGAATTATAAAAGAGACTGTAATTTCAAATTTCTTCTCCTTTCTTCTCTTAACTAATTTAAAAAGTAAGTGCCTAAACAATATGACTATATTTGGACTGTTCTCTATATAACAAAGAAATATCATATATTTGATGATATGGCACAACGAAGGCAGTGAGAACAAAGCTGTGTTAGAATAAAAATGACAGTAGATCATAAGCTGATTCTGCAGGAAGAAAGGAAGAGAACCAGAAATGATAAATAGATTAACCCGACAAACTCAAAAATATTTATTTGCTCAACTTTCTTCTCTAAGCTCCTTGAAAAAATAAGCTTGTGAGAAGTAATAATTATAATAATATGTTGTTAAGTATGTAACATATATAAATGTAATAAAAACAAGAAAGAGGGGAAGGCATACAGCTCTATAAAAGTACAGTTTCTGTTTCTATCTGGAATGAACCTAGTAAAAATCTGAAGAGATTCTGAGATGTATTCCATAAGCCCTAGTGCAGCCATTACTCAAACAATGTGGTTAAAAATCATTAAAGGAATTACATGTTACAGTAGGAAATATCTACTTACTGTAAAAGGAAAATGGAGGAACAACAACAATAACAAAAAAACAAAAACATGAGACATGTAGAAAACCAAAGGTAAAATGATAGACATAAATAAATCCTACCATATCAATAATAAAAACTAAATGTAAATGAATTAAACAATACAATCAAAAGGCAGATATTGTCGAACTGGGTATTAAAAAAGGTTTTCTATAGGAGACACTGCTTGGATTCAAAAGTCTAATGTGTACAAAGTAAAAGGATGAAAAAATATACATCATGCAAATAGCAACCGTAAGCATTGCTGAAGTGGCTATACTAATACCAGAAAAAATAGACTTTAAAACAAACAAAAAAGTTACTAGATATGAAAAGGGACATTTTATGATAAAGAGAGGGAAGATACAAAAATTTTTAACATATTTGCCCTGAATAAGGTAAAACCAAAATACATGAAGAAGAAAATACCAAAATCAATGAAGAACTGAAGGAAGAAATAGATAATTGCACAACATTAGGTAGAGGCTTCAGTACTCCACAGTCAATAATGGATAGAACAGTTAGGCAGAAGATCAACAATGATATAGAAGACTTGGACAAGACTATGAATTAACAAGACCTAATAAATGTTTACAGAACACTGAACCAAACAGTAAAATACTCATCCTGCTCAACTACATGTGAAACGTTTTCCAGCATAGATGACATGCTAGGCTGTTAGAGAAGAGATTGAAACCCATATACATTGCTGGTGGGAATGTAAAATGGTGCGGCCATTTTACAAAACAGCTTGAGAGTTCCTGCAAGTGTTAAACATAGAGTTACCCTATGACCCAGCAGTTCCACTACTAAATATATACCTAAGAGAAATAAAAACTTATGTCTGCACAAAAGCTTGTACGAGAATGTTCATAGAAATATATTTCTAAAAACAAAAGGTGGAAATAATTCAAATGACAACCGGATAAATGAATAACCAAAATGTGGAATATCCATACAATAGAATAGCATTCAGCTATAGAAAGGAATGATCTATTGATCCATGTTACAACATGGATGAACCATGAAAGCATTATGTAAAGTAAAAGCAGCCACTCACAAAAGATCACATATTGTACGGTCCCATTTATATGAAATGCCCAGAATAGCAAATCTGTAGAGACAGGAAGTAGATTAGTGGTTGCCTAGGGCTGAGTGGTTTGAGGAGATTGAAAAAAAGCTTGTTAATGTGTAATGGGTTTTTTGTGGGGGGACAGAAATCTAAAATTGGATTGTTGTGATGGTTACACAAGTCTTTTAGTGGTTACACTGAGAACCACTGAATTGTATACATTAAAGTGCTGAAATTATGGTATGTAAATTCCATCCCAATAAAGCTGTTAAAATTATGATAATTTTATATTTATAAATTTGAAAATTCATTGAAAATGACAAATTCTTTAAAAATGCAAGCTAACAAGACTAACCCAAGAAAGAAAACTTACCTAAAAAACCTATATCTACTGCAAAAGTTGTTTGTATAATTAAGTACCTTTACAGAAAATGATTTCCAGGGATAAATGGCTTTCCAAGTAAATTGTTCCAAATATTTAGGGAAGAAATATTGGTAATCTTACATAAAAATCTTCCAGGAAACAGAAAAGTATATATTGCTCAAAATATTTATAAGGCTTCACATAAGCTTCAGATCAAAACTAAAAAGAATATTACAAGAGTAGAATCACAGGCCAGTTTCTCTTTTGAACATGCATGCAAAATGTGTAAACGGAAGCACAAACCGTATCTATGGTATGTAAAACAATCATATATCACAATCAAAGTAGCTTTATTCTAGTAATGCAAGGTTGGTTTAATGTTCAAACATGAAACTGATCCCAGGAATGAATTAGAGTGGGAAAACAGTCATTTAAAACAGAAGTCTTGGGACTTCCCTGGTGGTCCAGTGGTTAGAACTTGGCGCTTTCACTGCTGGGGCCCTGGGGTCCAATTCCCGGTCAGGGAACTAAGATCCTGCAAGCCATGAGGCAGGGCCCCCCCGCCCAAAAAAAAGGAAAAAAAGAAGACTTAACCAGGAGAAGCACAAGATCGAATAAACATAAAAGATAACAGCTTATGAAAAGTAGGTGAAGATTATGGAATATTCTAAAATTTTAAAACAAAAAGAAGCATTTAAAGATTCAAGAGGATGTGACAAATATTGTACATAGGCAAAAAATAAAATAAAATAAAATATACGGATGATGGGAGCCCAAAAATCCAGATGCCCATGTCCTGTCTCTGAAGATTCTCATTCAATGGGTTATGGATTTCCTCTATGTTTAAAAACCTACAGGTGTTATAAAGCAGAAACTAAACACCATTGTAAAGCAATTATACTCCACTAAAGATGTTAAAACACAACCAAACAAACCTACAGGTGATTCTGATATGATTCACAGACAATGTAAAGCTTCTGCTTTACAGGAAATAATACTTTTTATTATTTTGTTATTTTATAGTTATATTAACAGTTTGTACTATTGACCGGTAAGTCTGATGTCAAAATGCACTCCCCACTAGGGATATAAAAGGAACTAATAGTCTCTGCGGCTGCTTGGTGGCAGCATGCATGTATTGCAAGGGCAATTATTGTAGGAATCCAAATGAGTGGAACATTTTAGAATTGGAAGACTACATACAGATCATCTAGTCAAGCTTCCAACTATTATAGTTGTGAAAACTAAGGCCCATATAAAAGAAATGATTTATCTCCAAAGAGCGTTAGTGAAAGAGTATGAAATTAAAAATATCTCTGAACTTTTAATTTAGTGCTGTTTTTATTAATCACATGTATTAGCTTAAACTTCAGTGTGACAGATTTGGGATTGAATTCTTGCTCAGCTTTACTGATTGCGTGCCTTTTAGTAGTTACTAAAACCCTTTTTTTTTTTTTAAAGTAGATTTATTTATTTATTTTTGGCTGCGTTGGCTCTTCCTTGCCATGCGCGGGCTTTGTCTAGTTGCGGTGAGCGGGTGCTACTCTTTGTTATGGTGCGTGGGCTTCTCATTGTGGTGGCTTCCCTTTGTTGCTGAGCGCGGGGTCTAGGTGTGTGGTCTTCAGTAGTTGTGGTTCACGGGCTCTAGAGTGCAGGCTCAGTAGTTGTGGCACATGATCTTAGCTGCTCCGTGGCATGTGGGAGCTTCCCGGACCACGGCTCAAACCCGCGTCCCCTGCACTGGCGGGCGGATTCTTAACCCCTGCGCCACCAGGGAAGCCCTACGAAAACACTTTTTTTTTTTTTTTTTTTTTCGGTACCCGGGCCTCTCACTGTTGTGGCCTCTCCCGTTGCGGAGCACAGGCTCCAGACGCGCAGGCTCAGCAGCCATGGCTCACGGGCCCAGCCGCTCCATGGCATGTGGGATCTTCCCGGACCGGGGCACGAACCCGTGTCCCCTGCATCGGCAGGCGGACTCTCAACCACTGCGCCACCAGGGAAGCCCCCGAAAACACTTTTAACTTCGCTTTTCACATATGTAAAATGGTGAGCCTTGACTGATATAGAATATGAGATAACCTAGCACTGTTCTTAACACATACACGTAGTTAACATTTTTTGGCTCTCATCCCTCTTAAACAACCTCTATCCTCTTGACAGTGAAGGTGTGTTTCAGCTAGCAAAGCACCCTAGAGCTGAACACATTCTGGCAAGAGATATAGGATTCTTTTTCTTACTGGTGGTTCTTTATACCTGATATTTGAACTGCACTGAAACATGAACATCTCTTGTTTATACTGTATTAATGGATTTGATAGATGATTTTTAAAAAGTAATATGCAGGAAAAGAAAAGTAATATGCAGGAATTGAGCTGCCTTACTCTCAAGAAATATAATTCGATACTGGTGGCTAAAACGATAAACAGTGTTTGCACAGGGAGTCCATATTGGATGTGAACTACCTGTACTCCCATTCGTCTATTAACAATAAATAGAATCCTTTCAAAATCTGTTTTAAAGCGCAGTTATTTCCTTCTGACTCATTTAAGTTACCTGCAAGAAAAAGACAATCTCCTGAATCCTTGCTTAAAAGGCTTTTAATGTAAAGCAGATAATTTTTTGCAACATTTCCCAAACTTTTCATTATCAAATTGGCTGAGGCTTCTCAACAATTATCATTTCACAATAATATCTCCATTTTCACCTTTTTTTAAAGAATTGGCCTCGTAGATGTGCCTTTAAAACAGAGCTTCACTCTCAACATATTTTAAGTTTTGTATTCAAACAGTATGAAGAAAACAGGATCAGGGAATTCAGCCATAAAAGTGAATGGATTACTGATACATGCTACATCATGGATGCAACTAAGTAAAAGAAGTCAGGCGCGAAAGGCTCTATATTGTATGGTTCCATTTATATGAAATGTCCAGCAGTGCCAAATCCATACACACGGAAAATATTATACATTAGTGGTTTCCAGGGGTTTGGAAGAGAGTGAAATAGGGAATGACTCCTCAAAATGGGTGTATATTTCCTCTTGGGGTGATGAAAATGTTTTGTAGTTGGACAGTGGTGATAGTTGCACAACATTCTGACAGTAGTAAATTCCACTGAATGGTACAGTGAATTGTAAAATGATCAAAATGGTGGATTTTGTGTTATGTTCATTTTACTACAATAAAAAGGAGAAAGAATTAGGGAAAGACTTAGAGTATGGGAAACTAAGGTGAACTGGTCAAGAAAAAGACAGCTCTACTGTTCAGTGTTCTCTCAGCTCTCCCAGTGCATTGATCCTCAGCAAAAAGTAGCCTGAACTTGTCGATGATAGTCATTCAACACAGTCCAGGGAAAAGTAAATAAAATAAAACCCAACTCTTCTTCTTTAGCACATCTATGAAAGGTTAACTTGCTGCTCAGCCACGTGGACATTCATGAAGACGTTTCACTTTAGGTGTCCTCTACTTCAGTACTTTACTCACAGCTCATTCACACATGTAGGCAACAGCATTCCTTAATTGGATGGAATCTGCAGTGCTGGTTGTGATCAGTCTCATGAAAAGAAAAGGAAGGAGGAAAAAGCCTCCACATTGACTTGGTGGCCTTGACGAAATGGATGCAGAAGACAGCTTGAGTGTCAAACTGGAAACTGTTATTTTCCTTTTCCTTTTCTTTTAATCTTTCCTATCAGGTCTCCTGCCCACTTCCCACCCCCTTCTTTCAAACAGGAAAGACACTAATTAGCTGCTTTTTTGTGTTTTTGGTAAAACAACTATTGTTTTGTGTTTCTTGTTGTTCGGTGAACATTATTGTTTTTACTGCCAAATGAGCTTCAGTGGTTGATGTAGGGGGTCTCTTGGGAACTTAACTTTTTCCAATTTAAGTGGAAAAGCTTTTTTGTTTGAATTGGCTTTTACTGGGTGCTTCAAGGTTTGCTCTTGGCTCTTTGAAGGGGGACTGAATAGCACTGTGTTTCCTTTGAGGTTCCAATGAATAAAGGATCCTAGGTCCTGGGCACTTTTTGTTGATTTTGCTGTGTGTCCTCTCTAATAGCCAGAGGCAGATTCCAGGAAAATAACATATAAATGAATATAAGTAATCTAATATTTTTACAATTTGCTTTGGCCATACTCCTGGTCTTATTCTACTTGTAGCAGATGGCTTTAAAGAGCATTAGCTATGTATATATTAAAAATAATATAAATATACCAATATTAAATATTATATTGATGTATAAGTGTAATATACTAATATTTATATTAATGTATAACAATTATGTATTATATTAATATATATTTTTGCCTAGCATATATTATATACAACATACATGAGTAATGAAATGTATTTATATGGTTAATATGTTCGTAATATTAATATGATATATCCTGTAATATTGATTATAAAACAATTATATCATAATATATAATTATTATTATCTGATATAATACACTATAGTTAATATATTCTATATAACACAATATATAATGTATTAGTATAAGATAATTGTATTATATAATATAAATATAATACATATATAAAACTATATATCTTTTAGTTATACATTACAAATATGAGTATGTATAGCTATTTATAATTTTATTTACATAGGAATCTGGTCGTCATAACAATTGATGTAAAACTATGCAATATTTTCAATCAAATGGGCCTTAACCTCACTACCTACACACGACTTCTTTTAAAATCTTGAACCCTGTCTAACTCATGCTTCCATATCTCTCAACCTGCTTTTCTACACATGCACGTAGACACACATTTATACACGATATATATGTATACTACCACTTTTCAGTTCAACGTATATAAAATATATAATGATATTCCTTTGTATGTATACAAATATAAATCAAAGATATGTGTATAGGTATGTATTTCATATGTTTATATAAATATATCATACAAATAATGTATGTGTATATAAATACATGACTGTATACATACATACACAGAAATATACTTATTTAAACAAAAGGGACCTAAATAAACATAGTTCTCTAAGAATAAAAATGTATGTCTCACTGTTTCAATAACAGTTTATAGTTTTCTACTGTATGTGCTTCTACAATTGTTATGAACAATTTCCATTTTTGTTGAATGTTTTAATTTTTTGCCTTTTTTTTTTTTATGGTACGCGGGCCTCTCACTGTTGTAGCCTCTCCCATTGCGGAGCACAGGCTCCAGATGCGCAGGCTCAGCGGCCATGGCTCACGGGCCCAGCCGCTCCGCAACATGTGGGATCTTCCTGGACCGGGGCACAAACCCGTGTCCCCTGCATCGGCAGGTGGACTGTCAACCACTGCGCCACCAGGTAAGCCCAATTTTTTGCCATTATTAATGAAGTTCTGAAGAATACTGTGTGCAAGATTACTTGAAAAACTCTCCTAAAAGAAAAGGGTTAGGTATGCTAGTTTAAATGTACACAACTTATTTTTAAGTGCGTGGTTGATTTTGGAAGTGTGCCGTCGAAATTTCCAGGACCCATGAAGGAAGGGTGGTCCATGTGTGAGAGTGATAGCTCTATTAAGAGTGGATTGAAGATCTTGATAGCTTAGAACAGAAGCTGGAAATCCTGTTTTTATGGAGCCAAATGGCAAATATTTTAGGCTTTGTAGACCAAAGAGGCAAAATTGAGGGTATTATTTAGGTACTTAGGTAACCATTTAAAATGTTACCAGTTAAAACGTGAAAATTATTCATAGCTCATAGGCCATAAAAAATAGGCAGCTGTCTGGATTTGGAATACAGGCCGTAGTTGAATGACACACCTGGTATAGAGACTTGTTTCTAAATGGCCATGACCACATGGGAGGCAGGAGGTAAGACTCCATCCCTACTAGATGGGAAGTTAGAACTAAACCTATCTATCCCTAGCTTCACCTTTAATGAAAGGCTGTGCTAGGAGAAAATAATATCTGCTGGCAAAGGGAGACTAAGACCAAATTCTCTTGGCCTCTGCTCTGGGTAGGAAACAGGTAGGAAATCTTGAGAATTCTGAACCGCAAATCTGTCTTCACAGTGTTTGGGTTGCAAATTTATTTGCGATCTTGCAAACAGAAGCTAAGAAATGAACTTAAAATGCTCCCAAATCGGTGGTATTCCAAACACCAAACTAAACCCTTTCTGGAGAGGTAGACCTTCAACACAGGCCTACAGCGTTCCCACAGATAAAGTTTAGCTAAAGGTGAGCTCATGATCTAAATTTACACAATCATGAAGAAATCAGCTACAAGTGGATAGAATCAGCAAAAACAATCAATACCAGAATTAGATTCCCAAGGCCAATCATCAGGTGTTGGAATAATCAGGTGCCAGGCAGAAAATATACATAAAACTAGAACTGAAACAAGGAGCGAGGATGTTTTAAAAGACTGGGTAGGACCTTTAAAACATTTTTAAAGTACATGTCATTGATAAAGCTAAAAACTCGAAGGTCGTGTAATGTAGCAGATTAATCGTGGAGAAGAGTTGAAATTATGCTGTTTTTTAAAATATGGCAGATCAGATTTCCTGCCTAGTTACATAAGTTGATTTATCTTAAGAAAATACACAGTATTCTAAAGACTTATTGGCTGTAAAATAAGTTAAGGGTATTTCAAAGGGCTTCTCTGCAAAGAAAAGTGAGAAGTAGCAAAACACAGAAAGTCGAGGGGAAAAAATGTCAATATATACATTGCTATAGGGTGAACTAAACCTTAGGCCAGCAACTATGAGGAAGAGCTGACCCTTAGATAAGTACAACTAAGCTGGAATCTTCAAAAAGTTCAACTATTTATAACTAAAAAGATTTATTAAAATTAATAACCAAGTGTTTTAATTGACATCAGAAGAGTAAAACAATAAACCCTGAGAACATAGAAAAAATAGACAATAAAGATATGAGCAGAACTTAATAAAACAGAAAAAAGTATAAAATTGAGGTGATTTAGTAAGTCAAAAGAATATTCTTTGAAAAGATTTAGAAAAACACAATTTGATTAAGCAAAACAAAAACGTAAGTAAATACTGTACAGAAAGAATCAGGACAATGTTATAGCGGAGAGTACAAACAGAGAATATATGAAATGCCAGTAAATTTGAACATTTCTGTAAAGTGGACAATTTCCTAGCTCCTAAAGTTTACCAAAACTGACACAAGAGGAAATTTGTAGCTGGAGTTCTTGTACCAGTAAAGGAATTAAGTCAATAGTTTGCAAGCTTTCACCAAGAAAATACCAGACCCGGCCAGATCATTTGGGAGGTGAATTCTATCCAACTTCTATTAAACAGATAACATCAATATTAACAAAGAAAAACTTCTAGAGAGTAGCAAAGGAAGAATGCTCCTTTATTCATCTTATGAAGTCTATGTAATGCTAATACTGAAAATAGATTAGGACTGTAAGGAAAAAGAAAATTACAGGTCAAATTTACTTGTAAATATAAAAGCAAAAATTTTAAACTATGCTATTAGCTACCCAAGTTCACTAGAGTAAGAAAAAGCATGAGCAAGTTAGGTCATCCAATGAATGAAAAGGTAGTTTAATGTCAAGAATATATATCAATAGATTGAAATCACCACATTTTATTTCTTTCATGTATCTCTTTAAAAAATTGGTAAGTACTTATATTGATCTCTCTTGTACTAGGCGCTGTGCTAAGTCACTTACATATTTACTCCATTAAACCTTCTATCATCCCTGGGGGAAAGTTCTATTTTGCTTCCATTTCTTAGCTAAGACTCTAAACCCAGGAAAGTAAAGCAGCATTTGTAAGTTTTTGTGGATGGTCAGTGACGGGACCAGTACAGAAACATCCAAAGTCTGTGCTTGGAAGCAGTGCCCCATGTTGACACTCACATTACAGATAAAAGGAAAGGAACCATGCACTTACCATATAGATTAAATCTCACATTACAGGTTAAAGGAAAGGAACCATGCACTTACATTATAGATTAATACCCACATAGCAGGTTAAAGGAAAAAGAAACATGTGCTTCTCTCAAAAGTTGTAAAGAAGGCATATCCATTTCTAAATATATTTCCCAATTTCTTTTGCTTGTTTTCTGACCTTTGTAGTGCATTTTGCCATGAGGAAGCTTTTAATTCTTATATAATTAAATGTATCCTTTTTTCTTTGTATCTTAGAAAGGTATTCCTCATGAATAATTTATTTCAAGTCTCCCAGGTTTCTGATACTTTTACACTTTCACTATTTTTTAACTTTTAACTAGTTGCTGTATCTAGAATTTAGTAATGATAGCCATATTTTCCCACTTTTGTTGAATAATTTTTGCTACTGATCCAAAACATGAATTTTATTTTAATCTCACTTCCCTTATGCTCTCGCATCTAATTTTAAGATGCTTCCTATTCCGTTGTTTTGTCTATCTAAAACGAAATGCTCCCTAAAAAATAATGTAATTATAATATAATAAATATAATTAGTAAACATAATACAATATATAATAAATAACATAATATAAAATAACAAAATATAATTTACCATATAACAAGGTCAAAGGAGAGCAAAAGTATACAATCACTTGAAATATCCTCCAAAAGATATTTTATAAAATTCAATATTCATTTGTAATTTAAAAGAAAGGGTAAAATAGGGATTGATGAATGCTTCCAAAATAAGAAGAAATTATATGTCTAAAAGAGAAAGAGGTAAGTGATAGACTTTAGTAACACTGGCAATAAATGCAGGACAAGATGAGGATGCCTGATGTAATGTTAAAGAAAAAGTATTATGTAACATTGTTTTTGCAGCACTGATGAATTCAGTGAAAAGAGAATCTCATAGAAAAGAGTATCTCGTTCTTCTTAATGTATGTACACTCATCCATTGCATGAACATAACAGCTTATTTAACCAATATGTTACTGATCTGCATCGGAATTTCTAGGCTTTCATGGAATTTTATTATGCACAGTTGTTTCAAACACTAGGACTTCCTCTTATGTTTATATCTTTTGAAAAAAACACTATCTCCACAGATGATTTATCTGTGCTGGCTGCTAGCTGACTTTGGGTACTTCTCAGTTCTTCCCTTTACCTTCCTAGTCAATATGAAAACGGAAGGCAAGAAGGTCTCCCGTTTAGAGACTGTAAAGATAGATCTTGGTGATAAAGTCTTGGTGGTAAAGGCTAAAAGTATTAACCCAGAACAAATGTTTTTCCAGCTGTAACTGTGTGTGATTCCCTTGGCTTGATTCCGTAGAGGATGTAAGACAAGACTGTAGAATCTGCCCTCGAAGTGCTTCCAGTAGGATGAGCTAAGTCAAGTATGGTGGCATATCTAATTCAAGACAAAATATCACGTCTCCTTTTCTCTCCTGGCAAAACTTGGTGGAGTGAATGTAGAAGTCACTGTATGCTTTAAATTAAAGGAACACAATAAATCTTGTATTGGAAGGTGATTATTCTGGTCTCTTTGTGGAGACGAATTGGAAATTGTCTAGAAGAAGGAAAATTAGGTTAACCAAAGTTAAACTCATAAATAATTGAGCATTAATTAAATATCTGTGGTCTATGTTTCTCTTTGATCATAATTTCTCCCAATTTATAGACCTCTTTGATACCTGATTAATCCTTGTCAAAGATGCAGTTAACAATGATTATTACTGTGTATTAGGTTTTGCCTGGGCCCTGAAGGAACTATCCTAAGTTACCTGCTATGATTGTCACTTGATTTCCTCACAGAGAACAATCAGAACTCCTTGTCTTAAGTGGCTTGGGATGTGAAACTAGTTAGTCTCTTAGATACTGTTAGAGGACCCTACAGAGCCCATTGGTGAAAGTTTGGAAAACATTGGGCTTCTTAAAATTGATTCTTGTAGTGCTTCTGGAAAGATCACTGAACCAAAAGGATAACAGTGTTTCTGGTTCTGTTGTTAGTGTTCTCCATGGAAAGATTGCTGAAGCTTCTGCACTCAATTTCCTTCCCCATGTGTGAATGTCACTGAAAATATCCAACTCCATTCTATCCCCATATAACTTCAGAAACTAAGCAAAATGAAGACTCAAAATTCATTTCAAATAATGAAATGAATATATAACATAGAATGGAACTGGGAAAATACCTGGTTTAAATTCTGGAAAGTACCAACTATACAATTCTGGATAAGTTGCTTCATCTTGCTTAGTCTAATTTAATGCCCATCTCACAGGATGTTATGGTGATTAATTTAATATCTTTGTATAACATACAGTGTTATGTAATTTCTTCTTGTTTTTCTTGAGTAAATTCATATCCTTAAGCAACTCACTGTAAACAATAGTTACTTGCTTAAATTACTCTTATCTTCTATTATCAGCTGAATTGTGTCCTGCTCACGTTAATATGTAGAAGTCTTAACCCCCAATACCTCGTAATATGACTGTATTTGGAGATAAGGCCCTAAATAGGTAATTGAGGTCAAATGGGTGGGCTCTAATCCAATATGACTGGCGTCCTTATAAAAAGAAAATATTAGGACACAGACATGCACAGAGAGAAGACCATGTGAAGACAAAAGGAAAACATGGCATCTACAAACCAAGAAGAGATACTTGAGAAGAAATCAATCCTGCTGACACCTTATCTCAGATTTCTAGCCTCTAGACCTGTGAGTGAGTAAATTTCTGTTGTTTAACCTCCTCAGTCTCTGGCACTTTGTCATGGCAGCTCTAGGAAACTAATACAACTTTTTATGGCCTCCTTGTCTCAATTTGAAAGTTCAATATTTGGCATCATAGCTAGGAAACAAAAATATCATCTACATTCCTTGTTGTAGTCTTTCTTCCCCATTCTCATTGCTAGTAATTTCCATATTTGGGTCTCTTTTCTGTGCCTTGTAAACAGAGCGTTACGCTCATTTCTAGTCTTACTGCTAATATACAATAAATGTGCAGATACCGAATAGATTTTGGAGAAGTGCAGCATATAGTTGGTACATGTGTGTATGTGTGTGTATTCATATAATTTATACTTTTTCTCAATTTTCTTCCTTTGGTGTGAGCTAAGATTCTCTGTTTTTGTGACTAGTACTCCTGAATACTAATCCCTGAATTTAATTCACCAAAAATTGCCAAAAATAATAATAATATGTGGAAAGAGAGAGTGATAGAGGGAGAAGAACAATCAATCAGGCAAGGGCACTGCTGTGAATTATTAGGGTCTTATTAATAAGATTATGTTAGTCTAGAGGAAATGACCGTAAATATCATCAGTGAGCCCAGTTGGTCTTTACTGACTGCTAGACACATCCCTGAGTTCTGTTCTTAGTCTCCAACTGTGTGATTACTACTGTCTGGAAGTATTATTTGAACAACTAAAGGCACTTAATGGAAAAGGAATATGTCTTTAGAGAATCAACAGTAATTTTTCTATCTGATTACAAAGGAATGTTGACTGTCTGGAAACCTCAGTCATATTTGTAAGCAGGAAAGCATTGGCTATTAAAAGTGGATGATGTAAAGAGATGAGCAGAAACTTTGGCGATAGGTATACCTGGAATTAATTCTCACTCCTACCGCTTGGCAGCTGGATAGCCTTAGGCAAGTTTCATACCTCCCTGAAATTCACTTAATTCAGTCTGTAAAATGGCATAATAACTTATTATAGCATCCTTTTAGGAATTTTAAATCAGTTCTTAAAATAAAAGTACACAATATATAGACAAGTATGGATTCCTCAATAGGTGTTTGACCTTTCATTTCTCCAGTATCCCACCCGCATCAAATAAAGAAAAATACTTTTTTCTTTTCTTTTTTTTTTTTCTTTTTTTTTGTGGTACGTGGGCCTCCCACTGCTGTGGCCTCTCCCGTTGCGGAGCACAGGCTCCGGACGCGCAGGCTCAGCAGCCATGGCTCACGGGCCCAGCCGCTCCGCGGCACGCGGGATCCTCCCGGACCAGGGCACGAACCCACGCCCCCTGCATCGGCAGGCGGCCTCTCAACCACCGCGCCACCAGGGAAGCCCCAGAAAAATACTTTTTAAAATTTACGAATATTTCATTGTTCTAAAGTTAAAGCCATAAAAACAGAAATAATCAAATGGCCTGCTGTCATACCATTAAAAAAAAAAAAAATAGGTGTTCATGAGAGTTCCATATTAGAATACAAGTTTTCCTTAGGCACCTGTTTATGTATGCTATTCTGCTCTTTACAATAAATAATAAAATTCAAAAGACTTAATTCCTCACTTTTAAGACTTTATTAGTTTAGAAAATTACATATTGACCTATGCTAAATTTTTTACCAACCCATGCTAATGAATTCAGTACAGAAAACAAAAAACACTGCACTCAAGCAAACTACATATATATATCTATATATCTATATCTACCTATCTATCTATCTATCTATCTCTATATATATATATTACTTAAATGCATTTATATCCTACCATGTCTCATAAAGCATTGTGGTAACTCAGCAAAATACAGACAATCAAATATAATGGCAAAAGCACTTAATATAAACAGGGCCAAGGAAACATAGACAGAAGATGAAGAAAAGATGAGGGAAATTTGAACAGGAGGAAGTGTAGTTAATCGAGTTGTATGTTTTGACCTTAAGGGTCTCTGTGTGGGGACTTCCCTGGTGGCACAGTGGGTGGGAATCCGCCTGCCAGTGCAGGGGACATGGGTTCGAGCCCTGGTCTGGGAAGATCCCACATACCGCGGAGCAACTAAGCCCGTGCGCCACAACTACTGAACCTGTGCTCTAGGGCCAATGAGCCACAACTACTGAAGCCCACATGCTACAACTACTGAAACTCCAGCGCCTAGAGCCCGTGCTCTGCAACGAGAGAAGCCACAGCAATGAGGAGCCCACACACCACAATGTAGAGTAGCCCCCGCTTGCCCCAACTAGAGAAAGCCCATGTGGAGCAACAAAGACCCAACACAGCCAAAAATAAATCATAAATAAATTTATTTTTTAAAAAAATGATTCTCTGTGGATAAAACAATATGTAAATAATTGGTTACAATGCCACGTTATTTGAAGGTGCCAGACTGCACATTAACAGTCTGACACAAAGGGACAGCACAGGAAAACTATTCAGAGATAAAGATTTTTAAATCTTTGCAGTTTGAAACCTTTTAGAGTAAGTATAATGAGCTCGACACACATTTCAACACTCCACATGTTAATCACATGTTCAAAGTATGTCTCAAAGTCATTGGAAATAGTTGCTGTCTCTGTCTCTGATATGTGAAACAGATCTGTGATGTGTAAAACTCAGGAGGTATTGATATCCACTTTTTGGCATCTGAACAGGAAACAAAGTTGTTTTGCAGTGATAATAAAGAGTGAAGTAAATGCAACAGTCAAATAAAAGACAAAGTACTGAGGGAATGTATTAACAAAACGAATCCAACTAAATTCTGGTGACCTGGGGCCTACGATTGTACACACTGCATGGAAATACCCCAGCCTAAATACTGGCATAGGAGGAAGGGTACTGCTAAGGCCATCACAGTATAATCCTTTTAAATGTCCCTTTCAAGGTTGTCTCCACTCAACACTGAGTATAGGATATCTTCCCATCAGGCAGAAACACTGGCTGCCCAATGATTGACCAAGTAACACACTAATGAATAAATGATGCTAATTTATTTCTATCCCTGACAACGGGAAACAGCACACCCTCTGTGTCAATGGTATGTCCTCTTTCCCACTTTTCTAAATGGTCAATTATGTTTTTCCCTTCATTGCTTTATATCATGTGTGGCAGGCATGATGGGAAATGGCTACCAATGTTTCTGTTATTGATTTCTACCTTCATTTCACTGTGGCTAAAGAAGATACTTTGTATGATTTCAGTTTCTTAAAAATGTTTTGGTACTTGTATTGTGGCGTAACATATGGTCTTTCCTGGAGAATGTTCCATGTGTACTTGAGAAAAATGTGTATTCTGCTGTTGTTGAGTGGAGTGATCTATATATGGCTGTTAGGTTTAGTTGGTTAAATGTGTTATTCAGTCCCCCTACCTCTGTACTGATCCTCTGTCTAGATGTGTTATCCATTATTGAAAGCAAGGTATTGATCTCCAACCATTATTTTAGAACTATCTATTTCTTCCTTCAATTCTGTCAATGACTGCTTCACATATTTGGGGGTTGTTTGGTACATATATGTTTATAGTTGTTATATCTTCTTGATAGATTGAACTTGTTATCAACATATAGTGGCCTCCTTTTCCTCTTGTGATAGTTTTTGATTTAAAGTTTATTTTGTGTGATATTAACGTAGGCATCCCAGATCTATCTTCCTTCCTTGCTTCCTTCCTTCCTTCCTTTCTTTTTCTCTCTCTCTCTTTCTTTCTTTTTGTTACTATTTGCATGGGATATTTTATTCTGTGCTTTAACTTTCAACCAACTTGGGTCTCTTGAAATCAAGTGAGTTTTGTGCGGACAGCATAAACTTGGATTATGGTTGTTTTTAAAGTCCATTCTGCCAATATTTATCTTTTTATTGGAGAGCTTAATCCACTTACTTTTTCAAAAATTACTTATGAGGAGGAACTTAATTCTGTCTGTTTCCTGCTTGTTTTCTGTATGTCTTATGCATTTGTTGCCCCTCATTTACTCCATTACTGACTACTTCTGTGCTTAGCCGATTTTCTTGTAGTGAACTCTTGATTCCTTTTTCATTTCTTTTTGCATATAGTCTATTGATATTTTCTTTGTGGTTATCAAGAAGATTACATTTACCCTTCAAAAGTTCAATTAATATCATTTGAATTGAAACCAACTTCAATAGCACACAGAAACTCTGTTCCTCTACAGTTTCATTCCTCCTCTTTACATTATTGTTGTCAAAAATTACACCTTTATACTTTGTGAGCTGAATAACATGGATTTATTATTATTTTATGCATTTGTTTTTTCAATCATGTAAGAAATAAAAAGTAGAGTTACAAGCCAGTAGCACAATACTGGCTTTAGTGTTTGCCCATGTATTTATCTTTACTGGAGATTTCTATTTCTTTATACAGCTTCGAGTTGCTGTCTAGTGTCCTTTCATTTCAACCTGAAGGTTCAATTTAGCATTTGTCATAGGGCAGTGGTAGGAAGTTGTAAAACAAACGCCCTCAGCCTTTGTTCATCTGGGAATGTGTTAATTTCTCCCTAAGTTTTGAAACCAGTTTGGCCAAATATAGAATTCTTGGTGGACAGTTTTTTTCTTTCAGCACTTTAAATATGTCTGGCCTCTTGCCTCCATGGTTTCAGATAGGAAATTAGCTATGAATCTTTTTGAGGATCCCTGCTTTGTAACAAATTTGTTTTTTCTTTCTCCTTTGGGAGTAAAGATTCTTTCTCTGTCTTTTGGCATCTGAGAGTTTGATTACACTGTTTCTTGTTGTGGCGTTCCTTGAGTTTCTCTTAGTCCTGAAATCAGGCAAAGATTTACAGCAACCAAACACATACTGAACCAGGGAAGAGGCAATTTGAAAATGGCAAGAAAGCTTTGTGGCATTTTTACTTGCCCTTACCCCATCCACTGTTAGTGTAGTGATGGTCTTAAAGTGGTGGAGTCTTGATTCAGTGATAGTCTTAAAGTAGCAGCAGATCATTCCTAGTATGGGACCCTCAATCCTGCTTCAGGAGGGAGCAGAAGAGACCGTACTCTCAGATTATTATGTGTATCTGTTCTAACCTGTCTGGGAGCTACCTGAAGGACTGACAGAAGATGCTTAACTCTGTCTTAGCTAACTTGGAACACAGTCTGGAAAAGCAGCGGTCATTGCTCAAGAAAAGTGCAAGGTGAACTAACAAAGCACAGATGGCTGGGGCAGAAGACTGTGCATTGAAATACAATAGACCACATAAGATGCAGGAGCAAACGTTGGGGGAGATTCTTTGGGAACTTAGAACATACAAAACGTACACATGTGTCCAGAGAAATTAAGAAAGCCACATGCATACTCAAGATCAGATGCATGTTCTGAAAACGCCAGGGGAGTCTCTAAGCTTTTACCATGGGCTGAGCCCTGAGCTCAGTGCAGGTCAGCTAAATGTTGAAGGAGTGATCCAGTAATCTGCACAATGGGGAGAGGTGTGTGGTTTTGAGTGTGCATGTGGATGTGCTTGTGTATATTTGTTTTTGTTTGTCTTACGTGCAGGAATTCAAGGACATCTCTGTCAAAACATTAGCTAAACATGAACTAAAGGAACAAGACTTCAGTGCCTACATACGATAAGGAGTACAGTCATTGCAAAAATAGTTTGGAAAGGTCCCTAAACAAACAGACTACTACAGCCTTCAACAATCAAAAGCCCAGAAAACCCTGGGAAAGTGAGAGAATCTGATTTCCATAGACACCACATTATAATATTTTAAAGCCAAATGTTCAACCAAAAAAATCACAAGGTATATGAAGACATGGAAAAGTATGGTCCATTTAGGAAAACAATTTGATGAAACCATCCCTAAGGAAGCCCTGACTTTTCTGCATTGCATATTCTTGCCTCCTTTGTCATAGATTCATTGACCATAAGTGCATAGGTTTCTTTCTGGGCTCTCTATTCTGTTCCAGTGATCGATGTTTTTGTGCCGGTACCATACTGTTTTGATTTCTGTAGGTTTGTAGCACAGTCTGAAGCCAGGGAGCATGATTCCTCCAGTTGTGTTCTTCTTTCTCCAGACTGTTTTAGCTATTCAGGATCTTTTTGTGTTTCCATACAAACTTTAAAATTATTTGTTCTAGGTCTGTGGAAAATACCCTTGATATGTTGATACAGACTGCATTGAATCCGTAGGGATTCAATGGGTATGATGGTCATTTTAACAATATTAATTCTTCCAATCCATGACCATGGTATATCTTTCCAGCTGTTTGTGTCATCTTTCATTTCTTTTATGAGTGTCATATAGTTTCCTGGGTACAGGTCTTCTACCTCCTTAGGCATTTTTATTCTTATGTATTTTATTCTTTTTTATGCGATTGTAAATGGGATTGTTTCCTTAATTTCTCTTTCTGATAGTTCACTGTGAGTGTATAGAAATACAAAATTTATATATAGAAATCTATTGTATCCTGCAAGTTTACCAAGTTCATGTTTGAGCTCGAATAGGTTTTTGATGGTGTCTTTCAGATTTTCTATGTATCATGCCATCTGCAAACAGTGACAGTTTTACTTTTTCCTTTCCATTTTGGAGTCCTTTTATTTACTTATTCTTTCTTGCTGATTGCTGTGGCTAGGACTTCCAAAACTCTGTTCAATAAAAGTGGTGAGAGTGGGCATCCTTGTCTTGTTCCTGATCTTAGGGGAAATGCTTTCAGCTTTTCACCATTGAGTATGTTAGCTATGGGCTTGTCATATATGGCCTTTATTATGTTGAGGTATGTTCCCTCTATGCCCACTTTCTGCAGAGTTTTTACCATGAATGGATATTGAATTTTTTCAAAAGCTTTTTCTGCACCTATTGAGATGATCGTATGGTTTTTAGTCTTCAGTTTGTTACTGTGATGATAAGAGACCTAAGACAGCTACAGAGGCTAAGTGACCTTTCCTTCCCTGAATGGGTAGGTATCCTTGTTCTGCCTTCTAATTGAGTTAGTATCTGAGTAAAGAACTGCCAGGTGTCATTTAGTTCACAATACACTGCTGTGGCAATATAGAAATGAATTTGCCTAAGTCATTGGGCTTTTCTCAATTATAGTAAATGAATATACTGAATGAATACTTCAGCTTAAGGAAATGTTCTTAAAAATATATTAATGTAGGCAACTTCAGTGGAGAACTGAAATCAAAACAAAACATTCAGATAAAGGGTTGAAATAAAAGTACACTCAGTTGTATCCAGTTTCCTCTTGTAAATCTCTCTTTTTAATTTGAGTGGACAGTCACTTGAGAATATCTGACTTGGGGCTAAGGAAATCTAAGCCTTCTTGGCCACACTGTATTCTCTTATGTCATTTACTAAAGACACCAGTTGGGTTGCTGAAAAAAGCGTGGGAAAAATCAATCCCTCACATCCAAAGGACGGCTCTTGAAAATGTGTGTGTTGTTGTAGTTATTTTGCTCTTCTGGCCTCAGAAGTTCTAATCTTAACCTTAGCCCCTCATGGAGAGAGACTTTGTAAACCAATTCCCACATGACTCATTATGTGGCTGTTGAAAAAGAGAAACCCAGCTCTTTTCCTGTGCTTTCAACCAGTTATCTTCTTCAAAAATCTGTTTGGATTGTTATACCTTAATCTTGCCTGGCAAGGGACTTATGGGAAGGTTCTTACTGTTTGAAAGTTTGGTGCCAGTATCTGCAAAGAAAGAAGAAAGTGAAGAAGGAAAGATGTGTTTATGAAACATCCCAATAGTGAAGGTGTGTGAAAGCAACTTTTGAAAAAGTTAATCTGTCAGAGTTTAGCCATATTATTACGTTTTATTTTATTCATTGAAAATAAATAATTATCAATGAATCCTTTCTAGATTTTCTAGTTTCCCAAAGTTCCCTGAATTCACATTCTAAGAGGAAAAATGGTATTTTAAGTCACTGCTCTCCACCTTATATTATTTATAATCACTCCTCGTGACCTCTTCCTTCCAAGAAACTTGATCCTGAGAAGTGTCCTTTCTTTCTCTTATGGAATAAGTGATGGGGATGCATCCTGGAGGCCTGTGAGATGTTTAAATTGTGGCATAATGAAACTAGGATGGAGAGTTCTGGAAAGATCTGGAAAGGTGGCTTGTAGAGTGTGGCCAGATGTGGGAGAAGAGAGACATACAGAGAGAAGGAGAGGAAATTTTCGGAGGGAGAAAATGAAACATAATTAAATAAGTTTTGTTGTGTGGTGTGGGATGCAAGCCTTTCTCTCCCCCTTTCCTTCACAATCTCTTTGTTAAAGACTCTGTTTTTCATTAGTTTTACTAAGATAGTATTTGCTATTTTGTTTGGATACTGAGAATGGACCCATGGGAACAGTTACATTTGGGTTATCTCTGACTATCTTTAATGAAGAACATAAATATTGGCCACACTATCTATGCACATGCTATCACCATGCCTTTTTTGTTCTCTGTTCATATATCTAAGTCCTCTTCTTTCTTTAAGGTCAATCTCAAATCTCATCTGAAATGTACATTTATTGATAGATTCAACGCATAATGAACTGTCCCTTCTTTGTCCTCCTTAGGCTCTGATTATTTATAAAAACTCATTTTTGAACTTAGAGACTGTCCAATATGATATATTAGTTATTTCATCAGCATATGTTATATCCTCAACACAATCATACGCTTTTGTGGGGCTGGGATCATACATTCTGTAATTTTTCTCAGTACTTGCACTTACTTTGATAAAAAGCGCATTCATTCATCTAAACATCATTTATTGGGTGTTAATTAAATATCACAACTCAGTAAATATTGTCTGAATGAATGCATGCATGATTGAGGGAGTATGCAATAGGTAGCCTAATGTACCGCCCAATGTGAGAAAACCAAAAACATAAACACAAAAGCAAGCCAAAAAGTGGACCAGGACTTTCTGTAAAATATCCTGCTTTTTGTTGGATGATGCCATGAAAATCAAGATGCTCCTGAAAGGTCTTAATAGCTGACCAAGAATAGTAAACAATTGAAATTCTCTCAGGCTTCTTCAACCCTATCACTGGACACATTTATACCTCTCAGCAATGGTATTAAAAGAAGAGATTAATAAAGCTTTTATAGATGAGTTGATAAATCTCTAAAGATTTAAGTCTTCATTCCTCCTAGGTTTTCTCTATTTTGGATTTCCAAAAGATTTCAATAAACCACAAGATAATTAAAAATTAGACATTATCTTTCTTACCTTGACGTTTTTTGATGGTAAACACCTTTTTATTGTCTCCATAGTGCTGCTCAATTTCCACCAGTACAGTACTTAAGTGAATTTTGCTCTGGATGGTGGGATATATAAGATGTAAATGAATTGTTTGTATATGTTTTAGAATTCTTCAAAAGGGCCTGGCCATGGAAATGCATTGAATATTACTTAAATAACTAAAGTAACTTCCTCAGAATTATTATTCTATTCTGGTTAGGATACTATCTGCTCTGGTTTGTTAAAATTTCCCTTTAGAGTGGTTTTAATTTTGTTTCTGATAGGGTCCTAGGATTTATTGCCACACCCATCCTGCATCTGTTTTTCTTTGAATTACTCTCCTTGCAGTTTCTGATTCATACAGGGCCTTACAGGTTAGTGACAACCTGGCCATCACAACGCTGGGAAGGACAGGCCTACTTTTCAGAGGTGTTGATGTTTTCTGTACCTGAAGGTTTTCAAGAGATATCAATCTTCCTCACCACCTCCCTTGGCCCTCTTATTGGACTAAGCAGTTCCTCGTGAAATTTCTGTAGGATATCTGTACCAACTTCTCAATATTGTTCCATCCTGAGTCTAAATTCCTGGCCTCAAGGTAATGTTAGATTTCTAGCTCCAGCCCCTATTTACATAAGGCCTATACTAAGGAACGGAACCCACAGATATCAGTCCGCTCTTCTTTCTCTGGATTTAATTTCTCTGTTACTTTCTGAAACATGCAGGTGTTCCTTTCTTTCTTTTAATCTCTGCTCTGTGCTTTTAACTTTTTCAAAATTGACCCAGAATTTACGTGTGTCTCCAGTAAGAGTACGTTAAATTGAGCTTAGTCTGCTATTCTACTGGCATATTTGAGATCCAGATAATTTGCTACTTAACTGGATTCAATGACCTGCATATTTCAGGCATCTAAAACTCACCATGTTCCAAATTTCCCTCCTTATAGTTAGTAATTTTCTTGGGAATCTGGATGAGATTAAATGGAATAAAGTTAGTGAGTGGCCCAGGAATGCCTGAAAGTTTGTTTGTCAGAGTGGCCAGGGAAAGTTAAGCAAGGAAGAAAAGCAAATGAAAAACAGAATCCCATTATTATGGCTGAGTTTACTCCCAGGATTCCATGCAGAGCTCTCTGTAGAGCTGGGTTGGGTTATAACTTATGCCAGAGCTCTACGTGGGGCTGACACCATCTCATGCCAAGCTCTCAGTTCTGGGCTAATGTCATCTCTGGTCCACTCTGTGGAGTGGAAACTTTGGAGGAATGGCCAATGTGTTCTGCGGCGTAGGAAGAGGGAAATTGTGAATGTGACTTTCTCAATTGTAGAGGAACTAACCACTGTAAATGTGCCTTGAACTATGTTGTTTAATTTGACCAGTCAGATCAATGACTTTCCCCTTGAATGAAATGCTGCTACGTATATGAGCAGAAAAACAAAACTGGTATAAGGAACAGATAGCTAGCGGGAAGCAGCCACGTAGCACAGGGAGATCCGCTTGGTGCTTTGTGACCACCTAGAGGGGTGGGATAGGGAGGGTGGGAGGGAGGGAGATGCAAGAGGGAAGAGATATGGGGACATATGTATAACTGATTTACTTTGTTATAAAGCAGAAACTAACACACCATTGTAAAGCAAATATACTCCAATAAAGGTGTTAAAAAAAAAAACTGGTATAAGGAGATGGAGAGACTGGGAGTCTTATTTTCCCACCAATTAACTTTGCCTCTGACCATGACCTTCCCTTTGAGTCTCTTAGACCTTGGGGATGATCACAACCCCTGGGTTGGTTGACGGCAACCCCATCTTCACTAGAACCTCTATAGTTAACTTTGATTCTTCCCACTCCGTCTATCCATCCCATGTGTGCAGTCAGACATTTGATCTTGGACTTTTCCTGACAAAATATGCTTGAATATAACCATTTCTTTTCACTCCCACTGCTACTGCTATTGTCACTGCCTTAACTAGGGCTTTATCTTTAAGTTCTTTATATAAATATATAAATATCTATATATAAATATAATATACAAATAAATAAAATATCATATTAATTCTGGTGATTTTAAAGTCTTTTCTTGATAAAGACTTTTTATGATAAAGATACACAATATCTTATATAAATATTTTTGTATTATCTGTTCTTTTCTTAGAAGTTTAGTCATATGATTCTATCTCTTGGTTTGTCTACAACTTTTTGATTGAATGCTGCCTATTTTATTTGGCTTTTTTTGTTTTTCTCAGTGCAAACGTTGTTTTGCTTCAAAATATTTTATTCTACCTGGAAGTAGCAAATCTTCAAATTACAATTTTTTAAATGCTTTCAAATATCAATACTATAGGTGTCACAAAACCTAGAAAAATGACATTTAAAAATGAACTACTGCCAGATGTGTCTCTATAAAACTTTTCCCCCACTCTTTTAGCTATATATTCTTTAACTGCCTCCCCATACGACAGTTTATGTATTTTCGAAATAAAATTTTAAGAAATAAACTTTGTAGTGTATAGACAGATTTCTTGTACCATGGTTGATTAGAATTTGCTTCTAGTTATTAATAGTTTAGAAAAGTTTATTTCAGCTTCACAATTTATTATTGATAATGTCACATTAATTTTCATTGTTAACTTTGAGAAAACCTCTATGGATTACTTCCTCATAAATATTTACTATTATAAATGCATTACTGATTTCAGTACTGCTATAGGTTTGTGCGTTACAGGAATTCCGATAAAATACTCATTCACACCATTCCATTACACACATTGTTGATGGAGTATATTCTTTTATTTATTTATTTATTTATTTATGTATTTTTGGCTGTGTTGGGTCTTCGTTGCTGTGCGCAGGCTTTCTCTACTTGCAGAGAGTGAGGGCTACTCTTTGTTGCGGTGCACAGTCTTCTCATTGCAGTGGCTTCTCTTGTTGTAGAGCACGGGCGCTAGACACGCAGGATTCAGTAGTTGTGGCTCGCAGGCTCAGTAGTTGTGGCTCACGGGCTCTAGAGCGCAGGCAGTGTAGTTATGGCACCACGGCTTAGTTGCTCCGTGGCATGTAGGATCTTCCCGGACCAGGGCATGAACCCTTGTCCCCTGCATTGGCAGGTGGCTTCTTAACCACTGCGCCATCAGGGAAGCCTCTGGAGTATATTCTTGACAGAAGAAAATTTCCGTTTTGACTAAGCATTGATGAAAACTGAATCTTTGACTTATCTTTCACATGCCTGATGATTGAAATAATTTTCCACAGAATAGCTTCTGGTTTTGTACTTTTCAGTTCTTTTTTTCTTCTTCAAACGCACATGCTTTGAGAGCTGTGAAGTGCAAGACATGGCTATATTGTAAGGTGGTTTTTGTCCTTATGCTTCTGTGTCTTGTGCTAGTTAAGTCACTAGAGTAGTCAGTATGAGTACTGGAAGTTACTCCTGTAATGGGATAGTATATAGTCAATTACATATGGCGGTGTCTGAAAATCACATAATAGCCTCACTTAAAACATCTCCTTAGGGCTTCCCTGGTGGCGCAGTGGTTGAGAGTCCACCTGCCGATGAAGTGGACACGGGTTCGTGCCCCGGTCCGGGAAGATCCCACATGCCGCGGAGCGGCTAGGCCCGTGAGCCATGGCCGCTGAGCCTGTGCGTCCAGAGCCTGTGCTCCACAACGGGAGAGGCCACAACAGTGAGAGGTCCGCGTACCACAGAACAAAAGAAAATCTCCTTAGCCAGATTTCAAAAAAGCCTGTGGCCATTCCAATATGATCCAACATAGCAGAATATGATAGAAGGAAAATTGGCAAAGAAAGAGACGCTGCTCTTACCTGATGGAAGTTAAAATATCTCACTTCTGACAATTTTGCAAAAACCTATAATTACGTGAATTAATTTCTAGGGTTCTTCATAGGACCTAAAAAGGAACCCATAGAGTTGTGGAACAACAATAGAAACTGCTGTGATGAGAAGCCCGGGAACCGCAACAAAGAGTAGCCCCCGCTCGCCTCAACTAGAGAAAGTCTGCACGCAGCATTGAAGACCCAACGCAGCCAAAATAAAAATAAATAAATAAAAATAAATAAATTTATTTTTTAAAAAGTAATACTCAGGTTTGAGGCATGAGAAATATGATGAGAAATTAGCTAATCCTTTCAGAACTTTTAAAATATCAAACTCAGTCTCTAAGATTTTAGCATTATATACAACATCGGTTACTTATTAGTGGTTTGGGAAGGCCAATTTAAAATTTTCTGAACTTACTGTATTGAAATTCACGGCCCTAATGTTTTCCACATTGACTATATGAATGATGAAGTAAAGTCAATCATGTATTTCCTTTCCAACTGGGCAGAAAACAAAATTTTGAAAAGTGTTTGGACTACTGACTTTTGATTTCTTCTAAGGCAAGTGTATAGGTAATTTTTATTCCCTGATTAGGAGAAAATGGAAGAGGGCAGGGTTAAGAATTAAGATTTCAAGAGCATGAGAGGTAGATGGCCAACTAGAGTTCCTAAGGTTTGGTGCGTGTAACTGTTGCCGCCGCTTAAGCCTGTCAAAGCAGTGGTATGGCTGCTGCCCTCCTATTTGCTACCTCTAGAAACATTCTTGCCAGTAGTGGCGGCAGCGGGACTCAATTACCCCCTTTTATCACTCTCTGCAGGAGCTCCAGATGGCGTCTTCCGTGGGCAACGTGGCCGACAGCACAGAACCAACGAAACGTATGCTTTCCTTCCAAGGGTTAGCTGAGTTGGCTCATCGAGAATATCAATCAGGTGATTTTGAGGCAGCTGAGAGACACTGCATGCAGCTGTGGAGACAAGAGCCAGACAATACTGGAGTACTTTTATTACTTTCATCTCTACACTTCCAGTGTCGAAGGCTGGACAGATCTGCCCACTTTAGTACTCTGGCAGTTAAACAGAACCCTCTTCTGGCAGAAGCCTATTCGAATTTGGGGAATGTGTACAAGGAAAGAGGGCAGTTGCAGGAAGCAATTGAGCATTACCGGCATGCATTGCATCTCAAACCAGATTTCATCGATGGTTATATTAACCTGGCAGCCGCTTTGGTAGCAGCAGGTGACATGGAAGGGGCAGTACAAGCTTACGTCTCTGCTCTTCAGTGTAATTCTGATTTGTACTGTGTTCACAGTGACCTGGGGAACCTGCTCAAGGCCCTGGGTCGCTTGGAAGGAACCAAGGCATGTTATTTGAAAGCAACGAAGACGCAACCGAACTTTGCAGTAGCTTGGAGTAATCTTGGCTGTGTTTTCAATGCACAAGGGGAGATTTGGCTTGCAATTCATCACTTTGAAAAGGCTGTCACCCTTGACCCCAATTTTCTGGATGCTTGTATCAATTTAGGAAATGTCTTGAAAGAGGCACGGATTTTTGACAGAGCTGTGGCAGCTTACCTTTGTGCCCTAAGCTTGAGTCCAAATCATGCAGTGGTACCTGCCAACCTGGCTTGTGTATACTACCAGCAAGGCCTGATAGATCTGGCAATAGACACAGGCGAGCTATTGAACTGCAACCACATTTCCCTGATGCTTATTGCAACCTAGCCAACACTCTGGAAGAGAAGGGCAGTGTTGCCGAAGCAGAAGAGTGTTATAATACAGCTCTCCGGCTGTGTCCCACCCATGCAGACTCTCTGAATAACCTAGCCAATATCAAAGGAGACCAAGGAAACATTGAAGAGGCAGTTCGCTTGTATCGTAAAGCATTAGAAGTCTTCCCAGAGTTTGCTGTTGCCCATTCAAATTTAGCAAGTGTATTGCAGCAGCAGGGAAAACTGCAGGAAGCTCTGATGCATTATAAGGAGGCTGTTCGAATCAGTCCTACCTTTGCTGATGCCTACTGTAATATGGGAAACACTCTAAAGGAGATGCAGGATGTTCAGGGAGGCTTGCAGTGTTATACTCGTGCCATTCAGATTAACCCTGCACTTGCGGATGCCCACAGCAATCTGGCTTCCATTCACAAGTATTCAGGGAATATTCCAGAATCACTTGCTTCTTATCACACTGCTCTGAAGCTTGAACCTGATTTTCCTGACGCTTATTGTGATTTGGCTCATTGCCTGCAGAGTGTCTGTGATTGGACAGACTATGATGAGCAAATGAAGAAGTTGGTCAGCATTGTGGCTGACCAGTTGGAGAAGAATAGGTTGCCTTCTGTGCAGCCTTATCATAGTATGCTCTGTCCTCTTTCTCATGGCTTCAGGAAGGCTATTGCTGAGAGCCATGGGAACCTCTGCTTGGATGAGATAAATGTTCTTCATAAACCACAGTATGAACATCCAAAAGACTTGAAGCTCAGTGATGGTCAACTGCATGTAGGATACGTGAGTTCTGACTTTGGGAATCATCCTACTTCTCATCTTATGCAGTCTATTCCAGGCATGCACAATCCTGATAAATTTGAGGTATTCTGTTATGCCCTGAGCCCAGATGATGGCACAAACTTCCGAGCAAAGGTGATGGCAGAAGCCCATCATTTCATTGATCTTTCTCAGATTCCATGCAATGGGAAAGCAGCTGATCGCATCCATCAAGATGGTATACACAGCCTTGTAAATATGAATGGTTATACCAGGGGTGCTCGAATGAACTCTTTGCTCTCAGGCCAGCTCCTATTCAGGCAATGTGGCTGGGCTACCCTGGGACCAGTGGCGTGCTTTTCATGGATTATATCATCACTGATCAGGAAACTTCACCTGCTGAAGTTGCTGAGCAGTATTCCGAGAAACTGGCTTATATGCCCCATACTTTCTTTATTGGTGATCATGCTAATATGTTCCCTCATCTGAAGAAGAAGGCAGTCATCGATTTTAAGTCCAATGGGCACATTTATGACAATCGGATTGTGCTGAATGGCATCGACCTCAAAGCATTTCTTGATAGTCTCCCAGATGTGCAAATTGTCAAGATGAAATGTCCTGATGGAGGAGACAACGCAGACAGCTCTTAATATGCCTGTCATTCCTATGAATACTATTGCAGAGGCAGTTATTGAAATGATTAACAGAGGACAAATTCAGATAACAATTAATTGATTGAGTCTTAGCAATGGACTGGCAACTACCCAGATCAACATTAAGGCTGCCACTGGAGAGGAGGTTCCCCGTACCATTATTGTAACCACACGTTCTCAGTACGGGTTACCGGAAGATGCCATTGTGTACTGTAACTTTAATCAGTTATATAAAATTGACCCATCTACTTTGCAGATGTGGGCAAATATTCTGAAGCGTGTTCCCAATAGTGTACTGTGGCTGTTGCGTTTTCCAGCAGTAGGAGAACCTAATATTCAACAGTACGCACAAAATATGGGCCTTCCCCAGAACCGTATCATTTTTTCACCTGTTGCTCCTAAGGAGGAACATGTTCGGAGAGGCCAGCTGGCTGATGTCTGCTTGGACACTCCACTCTGTAATGGACACACCACAGGGATGGATGTCCTTTGGTCAGGGACACCCATGGTGACTATGCCAGGAGAGACTCTTGCTTCCCGAGTTGCAGCTTCCCAGCTCACTTGTTTAGGCTGTCTTGAGCTTATTGCTCAAAATAGACAAGAATATGAAGACATAGCTGTGAAACTGGGAACTGATCTAGAATACCTGAAGAAAATTCGTGGCAAAGTCTGGAAGCAGAGAACATCTAGCCCTCTGTTCAACACCAAACAATACACAATGGACCTAGAGCGGCTCTATCTACAGATGTGGGAGCATTACGCAGCTGGCAACAAACCTGATCACATGATTAAGCCTGTTGAAGTCACTGAGTCGGCCTAAATAATGACTGTGTGCACAGGAGAATTACCCTGTACCTGAGCCTCAACCTTCTGGGGGAAAGGGAACTACTTTTTCCTTATCTGTACAATACCATGCTGCAGATGGGTGACAGACAATGATAAGAAATAGCACAGCCAGACTTGCTTCCTGCATGATCATGATCACGATAGGGAGAGACACAAGAGATGGGAAACTGCTGTTCCACAAGGAGTCTCCATAGAATTTTGCAGCAGCCAGGTGTCTGGAAGGTCTGGAAGGTAAGTCTGGAAGGTCTGATCTCCCTTGGTCTTCCATGGGATGGATGGTTAGTGTGGAAGGGAGATAGAGATTGCCCAGCCATTTTGTGATTATCATGGATTGATTGAGTCTTCTGAATTAATATTTTTCTTTATATTTTGGGTATTGGAGCTTTTAAAAATATTTGGTTTCAGGTATTTGTATTCATGTGAAGTGTGTATGATTCTCTTGAGATAAACTTTTAAGCTAAAATATTCCTTGTTTTAGTTTCTGAACTCTACAGATAAATGGGGACTTTGCTGGTGTAGTCTTTTTATAGGTTTTATAAACCACTTGAGCCTATATCAGTCATTTTAGTGTCTGACATAATGTTTGGAACTATCAGTGCTTTGTTGGTTTATAGATGATGGCTTAAATTCTTTTCCTGGTCCGTTTCCTTCTTCCCTTCCCCCCACTTTAAAGATTCTCCTGTAACTTGGCTAACAAAAAACCAAGTCTGATTCAAAACCTCCCAGAGTGTTTCTCTTAACCGCATCATCTGGTGCCAAATGAAGATTCTTAGGAGTGATTATTAATTCTGAAGGGCACAGTTGTGGTACTGTCACTGATGATAACGATAATGGATTTTTGGCCTAGAGTGTTGACCTATTTCACCAGTGATTTAAGTTGACTGCCCCTCTATGCTGCTTCCAAAAGTCATAGTGTGTGATAAGATTTTTACTTTCATTTCTAAAGTTGTCTTTTTTTTTTAGTGAGTCCTGTTCTTCCTTTTTCTTTCAGCAGAAATGAAATCCCAGATAAGTATAAGTATTCAAATATTTGATCAGTAAGTCACAGTTATCTCCAGTACATTAAATAACTTTCATCAAAGAAACATGTTATAGGTAAAAAGCTCTGAAGGACCAGCTATGTATATGATAATTATGTTTCAGATCTTCTAGGGTATTATATATAATAACTTGTCTTCTGGACGTGGTCTTGAAGTCTTTATGGATTCAGTCTCAGTAGTAGCGAACTGCACTGCTACTTGGTTTGGAGTACAAATTAGACTTTAGCCCTCCTGGAGGTTGAGTTTTGGTATTGAAAACCATACGAATGAAATTATTGTATTTCAGCAAAGGATCGAGGGCTAGAGGCTTAAACAAGGCAACATATGTGTGGGAAGCAGTCAGCCTTGAGAGCAGGCTACGGACATGCCAGGCATGCGGCCGCTGCTCGAAGGGACTGTCCCTACTTGTTCCCCTCCTTATTCCATTCTTTGGGAGATAAATCACCAGGGCCCAGATATCAGAAAGAATGTATAATTTGAAAAGCAAAGCTGTCTCCCCCCTGCACGTGCAGGTTATTTTTGATGATTCTGGGTTTATGGGTTTTCTCCCAGGGAAGTTAACCTTGAGCCGAGACAGTCTGTAGATAATGTAAACCACCATCTGGCAGCCTTCCTTTTTCTAGTCTATTTAATCTGGAACTGTAGAATAATGACTTTGGAATTACCGTTGCTGTATTACCAAAATTTTAAACTAGGATATTTTTGACAAATGCGGTCCTTAGTTAATTTTTAGAGCTACAAACTGTCAGATGGCTCTGAAATAACAATTGTATGGCTATTCTTCAGGGTGATCACAATATGGTAATGACGTTGAGGTATCACTAAAAAGTAGGAAGGTGTGAGTCTTCCTTTGGTTCCAGAGTGAAATGCGAGTTGGAGTTGGAAAAGAGGCCCACAACCAAGTGTTAGAGAAGGAAATGTGAGGTCATTAGTGAAAAACCAGGTTGAAGTTAAGGTGAAGAGGCATGAGGAAATGGTCAACTGTTACAGTATTACAAAGATCATCCAGAAGCATATCCATGAATGTGGTTTGTATTGCAATCTGCTGAAAAAGAGACAAATATCCTGGCCTGGCCTTCATGGAGATTATATTTTATTGATTCTGATAATAGATTATTGTTGAAAAGGGCCTCCTATAAATTATAACCATGCAAAGGCAGCAAGATAATTTTTTTCCTTTATGTATGTGTTTCTCATTCCTACTCACTTCTCTCTTAGGGGAAGAGAAAATCACAAAAAACAAAATTGTCAAGTCTCAGCTATTCCTTTTCAAAATAATTTTTTTTGCAAATTCCAGTGGAGGCAATAGGTTAACTGTTAAGATTTGTAAGGCTCAAAAAGCTAGATTTTTACAGAGTGTAGCCAAATTTTATTCCATACATAATAGCTTTGGAAAGAATATGTGATGATGCAAAGTAAGAAAAAGGTGGTTTTTCTTCCGTGAATGGCTTCACTGTGTTGGGAGAAGAGGCACAGAAGAAATCCAAGTAATTAAACATGGGGTGAGTTTTCCTGATAGGGGACTCTAGTGCTTTAAAATAGACTAGATAATCCTAGGGATAATCTGAGGGTAGAACAGACCAATGCCTCATTTCCAATCTGGTACCCTGGAAGAAAACAGTGTATTTCCTTTGAGGTCTTGAGAGGTTTCTCTTCTGCTTTGTTTTATTTTTGGTTCATTTTCTAATCAATCTTATTAAGGTATCATTTACATACAATAAAATTCAGACATTTTTAGTCAACGGTTCAGTGACTTTTAATTAATGTATACATTTGTATAACTAGCACGCCCATAAAGATAGATAACAATCCTAAAACCCTAGAAAGTTTCCTCCTAGGCTTTTGCAAAAGTATCCCCATCTCCCACCCCAAGGCCACCACGGATCTGTTTTTTATCTTTAGAGATGACTTTTGCCCAGCTCCTGGGGTGGCAGGAGAAGCTCCTGGGGTGGCAGGAGAGAGCAGTGTGTGTTGAAGTTTGAGAAATATAGGAAAATATGGCAAAACTAATGTACAGGACTGGAACTCAGGGTTTTGGAAAGAAATGAGAGTTGATACTGAAAACTTAGTGGGGCCCAACAGAAAGGCGCCTTGTTTGTCCTGTCAGAAGTTTGGATGTTTATCCTGAAGGCTGCGGGAAACACCAAAGAACAGTGAAATGGAATTCTGGTTTAGAGGCTCACTTGGACCTCCATGTGGAAGGCAGTTGATTGGGTGCAGGGTGAATTGTAATCTAAGGGTCCCACTTAAGTTATAAAAGGTGGGACCGGGTTTTGCAGATCTGAGAGAGAATGGATGAGGCCTGGTGACCAGTTAGAAAAGGGAGGGCAGCAAGCGTGGGTGACAGTTTACAGCTGCATCTTTTTGAGAGATGCAGAGCACAGTAGAAAGGGATTGGGGGTGGTGAGAGGATCTTACTTCATCTTCAGTGCTTTAGAGGGGCCTGGTAGAAAGGTCTGGGCCCAAGGTACAGATGTGGGCTTTTGGGAGGACAGGTGTTTGAAGGCATGGTAGAGACTTAGGTTATCCACAAGAATATCCAAAGAATCATAGGTCTGAGAGTTTTTTTAAGTGGGTATATTTGAGGATGTTTATAAGCTGAGAGAATGTAGCCAGCAGAGGAAGGGTGTAAAGATCTAGGAGAGGAAGTGATTGTTCATTTGTTTTTGAAAAGCTGAACACTTATCGTGTGCCTGGCCCTTTTCTAGGATCTGGGGTTCCCACCATCTGTTATCTCTTCTGCAAGGACAGTTCAGTTCATCCCCCGGTGAAGAGAAGTCAGATTATTCTTTGCATCCCATTCAGGTGTAAGAACTGTTATGTACCTCTGAAGGGAAGCAAGCTGTATCATTTGGTCACCTGCTGATGATAATAGCATTGGCTGAGACCTGACCGTTTACAATGAAGGCACTTCTGCAGGTAATAAGTTCCAGGAAGGCCCGAACTGAGTATGTCTGTTTCAGCATTTAGCATGGTTTAGCATCTGAGAGGCCGATACATTATTGGCATATAGTAGACTTAAAAATGAATATTTGTGGATTGTCTGAATGAGTGGATGTGTTTGATTCACATCCTATTTGCAGGTCCTATGCCCTACAATGGATTTTCAGTGTCAGGTTGTGAAAGAATTTATGATGGGGATTGGCATTGTTCCTTATCTAATGGATAAAGATTACACATGAAAGGACTTTACAGTGACATCCCAAAAGCCTCATAGGAATTACTTAACAAAAAAATAAAATTGGATTCTGTATAATTTCTAATTTGTAAGCTGGCCAGAACACTGGTATTTCAGCCAGTCCTCTGGTAGTTCCCATGACGTCCCCATGATCACCCAGGCATAATCAGAATGGCTTTAGGATTTGGGAGCCAAAGTGTTCCTCAGTATTTACTGCTTTGCTAGTGCATTTAAGAAAATGGACTATTGAAAAAATAGCTTCAGACACAATATGGCATTTTATGATTTAGCATGAAATCTGAGAAATATAGAGGTTATCTGAAGCCTGCAATGGTAAAGTTCCCTCTGCTATTGAAGTTATTGTCTTTAAACAAGGATTCTACATCACTAATGCTATATTTTATGATATTCAGGTTAATTTCCTGTTCTCTCTAAGGAAGTAATTGGTTGGTGGGTATGAGAGATGGTGTGGCTTCCAAAGGTGAAAAGTATTATTTTGTTGTAATTTCCGGCTACCTAAGGATGGGAGAGGCCCAGGACACTGCAGTCAGTATATTATGTGGAGCAGGTTATATTGTGGTTTATTTATGAACTTTTACATGTTTATTTTCTTTTTTGCGGTACGTGGGCCTCTCACTGTTGTGGCCTCTCCCGTTGAGGAGCACGGGCTCCGGACGCGCAGGCTCAGCGGCCATGGCTCACGGGCCTAGCCACTCCGCGGCATGTGGGATCTTCCCAGACTGGGGCACGAATCCGTGTCCCCTGCATCGGCAGGCAGACTCTCAACCACTGCGCCACAAGGTAAGCCCACATGTTTATTTTCTATGCAAGTTTGTGTGCTCCTTTTTGAGTTTTGGTAGATAAGTGTTTTGTAACTTTGGAATACTTGGAGTCTTTTATATATATATATATATATATTTTAATGTAGTAGTTAAAGCCATGGAGAGTGTACTAGTCTACCTAGGTTCAAATTCTGGCTTTACCCTATGACTTCCCTGTGGCTTCCTCTGCTCACCTATTAAAAAGGAGGATAATAAGACTGCTGTGGTGAGTTACATACTAAGTGCTATTTAAGCATTTGCTATAATGATCATGTATACTCGAAGGCAAGGAACTTGCCCCTTGATCGTCTTTGTATTCCTATTGCTTAAGAATTCCTAGTGCTTTCCTAGTGCATTGTCTTAGGATAGAGATAGCTCAGTATAGTTCTTCTCACTATAAAGTACTGTTACGTTGAAAGTCTTTGCTTATGTACTAATAATCTATGACATATCTGCTGAGGACAAGGAAAGGAATAGTTTTAAAAGTGCAATGGATAACAAAAGATTGTATGATGTAATGCCTTTATTATGTAATTATAAAACTAAGAAATGATCATGGTAGAAAATTTGAAAAACTCCTAGACAAAAGAGAGATCAACAAAATTTGGAGTAACTTTCAGAGTGTAGAGTTGTCCATGAATATTAGTGCTTTCATATTTTCCAGGACTTTAAGTAGACTCTGCTTCTTAAGAGTGTATTCATGATATTTTATTTTGATGATGTTTTCATCATGGGGACACACACACACAGAAATCTGTTAAAAAAAAAAGAAAGACAGACATGTAAATCACTGATGTTTCAGATGGCCACATGAAATAAAGTGAGAAAGGTCAACAAGCTGAAAGAATGTGGAGTAGCATCTCCTTAATTGCTTACATAACTCTGATAATTACCTGTTTGTGGATAGAGTAATTAATGGGGAATCTAATTCAAGAAAAATGTATGAACTTCAAGCCTTCTCAAAGCCAAGTATTTCTTTCCACAAAAGGTTACTTTCCACAGCCGTGCTTCCTTATTACCAGACAGGGAAAGAGTATTGTATGGCAAAGGATCTTCCTGAAGGAGGGTGCTTCCCACACTGATTGTCATAAATGACTTCGGAATTACTGTTGCTGTATTACCAAAATCTTAAACTAGGATATTTTTGACAAATGCGGTCCTTAGTTAATTTTTAGAGCTACAAACTGTCAGATGGCTCTGAAATAACAATTGTATGGCTATTCTTTAGGGGGATCACAATATGGTAATGACCTTGAGGTATCACTAAAAAGCAGGAAGGTGTGAGTCTTCCTTTGGTTCCAGAGTGAAATGCGAGTTGGAGTTGGAAAAGAGGCCCACAACCAAGTGTTAGAGAAGGAAATGTGAGGTCATTAGTGAAAAACCAGGTTGAAGTTAAGGTGAAGAGGCATGAGGAAATGGGCAACTGTTCCAGTATTACAAAGATCATCCAGAAGCATATCCATGAATGTGGTTTGTATTGCAATCTGCTGAAAAAGAGACAAATATCCTGGCCTGGCCTTCATGGAGATTATATTTTATTGATTCTGATAATAGATTATTGTTGAAAAGGGCCTCCTATAAATTATAACCATGCAAAGGCAGCAAGATAATTTTTTTCCTTTATGTATGTGTTTCTCATTCCTACTCACTTCTCTCTTAGGGGAAGAGAAAATCACAAAAAACAAAATTGTCAAGTCTCAGCTATTCCTTTTCAAAATAATTTTTTTTGCAAATTCCAGTGGAGGCAATAGGTTAACTGTTAAGATTTGTAAGGCTCAAAAAACTAGATTTTTACAAAGTGTAGCCAAATTTTATTCCATACATAATAGCTTTGGAAGAATATGTGATGATGCAAAGTAGGAAAAAGGTGGTTTTTCTTCCGTGAATGGCTTCACTGTGTTGGGAGAAGAGGCACAGAAGAAATCCAAGTAATTAAACATGGGGTGAGTTTTCCTGATAGGGGACTCTAGTGCTTTAAAATAGACTAGATAATCCTAGGGATAATCTGAGGGTAGAACAGACCAATGCCTCATTTCCAATCTGGTACCCTGGAAGAAAACAGTGTATTTCCTTTGAGGTCTTGAGAGGTTTCTCTTCTGCTTTGTTTTATTTTTGGTTCATTTTCTAATCAACCTTATTAAGGTATCATTTACATACAATAAAATTCAGACATTTTTAGTCAACGGTTCAGTGACTTTTAATTAATGTATACATTTGTATAACTAGCACGCCCATAAAGATAGATAACAATCCTAAAACCCTAGAAAGTTTCCTCCTAGGCTTTTGCAAAAGTATCCCCATCTCCCACCCCAAGGCCACCACGGATCTGTTTTTTATCTTTAGAGATTACTTTTGCCCAGTTTACAATTTCATGTAAGTTGAATAATACAGTAGGTGCCCTTTTGATCTGGCTTCACTTGCTCAGCATATGGTTTTTGAGATTCATTCATGTTGGGATGTTTTAAACCAGGACTTTAGCCTGGGTGGCTGATGTTGTCTGAAGGCACCTATAGGTACATCTGAGTCTCTGGCATTGTCACTGTCTGTTCTTGGCTCAGTATTTTCAACTTTACTAAGAAGCACAAGGTTGAAGTAAGGAAGATCACTGTCAGTATAATGGAGGTGAAGTGGGTTCTGTTATATAATATTCTCAGCATAAATTGACCTGCTTGGAATCATTGTGTTGATAATGGACAAGGATACTCTTCCTCCAAAAACCTTGATACTATAAAACTTCTAAAGGACGCTGTCCTAGGACTCTTTTAGTTTTCATTTTTTGGGAAACATTTCTGGAGAATTCAAATGCTCACAACCTGAGAGAAGCAATTATTCACCTGAAGGCTGACTCTGCTAAAGTTGAGTTGTCTGACCTTTACATGCTGATAGAACCCAAATAGCCTTGCAAAACAATGCTCTCTTATTGGATATAAGCATATAGATTGTTTAAGATGGACGTGTATATGCAGTAAAGTGAAAAAACTAAGAATCTTTGAGTTTCCCTTGCTGGGTTTTTTATTTTTTCATTTAAGTTTCTATAGCATATGCTAATAATTCACCTCAAGGTAGTTTTAGGTCCACTCTACATAAATGTTGAAGTACTCCATACCCACCTTTTTTCTACCTTCCTTCTTTTCTTCCATCTTTCCTTTCTAACTTCTTATAATCCATTATACTTAATCCTGCATTTGCTGAGGTGGCAATTAGTGTAGGAAAATACTGTGAAATTTTGCTGTTCAGAATGCATGTTGACCAAATTCTATATTGAGAAAAGGTCTGAATTTACCCAGAGTAACCCTTTCTCAGCGTCTTTGAATAAAGGCCATAGAAAGTGGGCTATATATAGTATCCTGACAGGTATGTAGAATTCATAGCAATTGCCCTCAAAGAGCTTACCTAGCGTAGATGCATATGAATGCATTTAATAATTGCTTTATTGGCAGCAGTGCCAACATACACAGTCTATTTTGTTTTATATCATTCTCATTACCTGCTCTTTACCACTGTATACATTGCTAATGGCGTTCTTTCTATGGCTTGTGAATTTCATGGCCAAATAATATGTAATTTATTGCACACTTCAGTGTAGAAGATGGAGACTTCATAACTTTTCGTGTGCTCTTTGCCCCTTTGGAATGTATTACACTGAGATCAATCAAAGTAATAAATTTATTTCAAATGTGCGTGATACGTAGACATCAATTAGGACTGATGGGAAATATTTCTTCTTCCAGCAACGTAACAGTTTTTAAAGACTAAGCCATTGAACGTGGAGTTACTGAACATGGGACTCAGTTCACTGGGATCCTTCTTAGAAAAATAAAGGAGAACTTGAATTGGATTTGTGTGGCTTATTCAAGTAGTAACTAATCAGCTACATCTTGGTGAACTTAATTTGTCACAATCGTTTGGTATTTTATTAAGTCTCTTCCCCCGACTCTAACGAGAATGGATCATGAGTATCTTAAAACATACTAAGTCGTCTTCCATCCCTGTTAATCTAACTACAAAAGCACACTTTCCTTATCCAATGCAACTTACTGTCTTTTAGAGTGGCTGGGGTTTTAATTCTCTACAAAATTAAAACCAGCAAAGAGAAACATTTTCAAGGAGCCACACATTGTAGATCCTTAGAAAGAAGACTTTAGAATTAAGGACAAATATATCATTTTATAGCTAAAGCACCTGAGGCCTAAAGTAGGCAGGTAACCATCGAGGTCAGGGAAAGGGGTTGAAGATCAGGTTTCAAGCTGAGAAAGAGTCTACAGGGACTCAATCTGAGCAGGTCAAAAACTGAAAGGAGACCACAAATGTTCTGGGAAGGCTGGCATCTGGTCTCCAGTGTGGGATTCAGATGGGGAGTGGTTCCTGGGGGAACTGAGCTTCTGCAGTAGGCAGAGAAGTCCACCTCATCTCCGGAAAGTGCCACTGACATCAGGGAGTTGAGGGGAAAGAGCAATGAGTTCCAGTCCACCTGAGAAAGCAGGCCAGTCTGATTAACTCTGAATTTAGGCTTATTTCAGATACTTCTTGAGAAAGAACTTGGACAAGAGCAAGTCCCACGCAGCCTCTTTTAAATCCATGCCCAGTATTTTCTGGTGGAGCTGCTTAAACCCTCCAAGTGACTCCAGTATTTTAATTTCACTCTGTATTTAATTCCGACAGTTCTATGATTGATTATTTAATGGGCAAATGAGTAGGGTCACAAAAGAGTGTGAATGTATTTTACAGGATGAGGATGGGTGGAGTGGAGCAGTCTGGAACAGGACACCAATAAAAAGGGATCTTGGTAAAGAAGAACGTCTATTAGAAATGGAGAGGAATTCGCAAGGAAATTAGTGCCTGATACCACGCCCTTCTCTCTGCATGTTTAGAAGGTAGTTTCTAATTTTATTTTCATAGGAGATGTGCCTGTGATGAATTGTCTTTTACCTCCACACCATTTATCACATGGACATATTGTGAAGTTTGTGTGAGAGAAAGCAAGTATTAGAATTTGTCTTGCCAGCAGCTATCAGCACTGCCTAGAACAATCTAGGATAGAAGGAAAAGGAAAGGAAGGTGGAAACAAAGGAGAAAGACAGCTAATGATGCTGGAGTCTCCTGCTGGGATTTGTGGTATCTCTTTTTGAAACTAAGTACAGAAAGTCAGAACTTGACTGATTGTTTCTTGATCACGGTTTGTTTTCATTTTTGCTTTTTTCTTGCTCTCTCATCAGTTATTCCAGCCAGTGCCATGTCATTTTCAGTTTCAGTAAGCATGCCTGTCTTGTTTCCATTTGCATTATTCATGCAAACCTTGATTGAACTGATGACCCCGAGTTCTCACGGAAACATTAGATACACCAGTTGATACATTTCTTAATTTTAGAAAAAAGTTACCGAGTGAAGGTTAAAATAACTCCTCTTCAATTTGTCATTTAAAAAAACTTCTCCTAACATACAATACCTCATTGCCTAACAATGCCAGATAAATTTAGAATTCCTATGTATTCATGAATGCAGGCTAGTCTGTATATTTTTTGGCAGGTATGACCGTTACCGAGGGTAATGGCCTTGTTTGCTGGCCATGTCCTGTCTCCTAGAAAGTTGTACTTTCTGTTGTCTTTCAGTTGGTCCATTGGATATCAGAGGTGAATTTATAAAACTATACTTCCCTTTACACTTACTTTGTTTTGTTTTGTTTTCCTTGAAGTATAGTTGATTGACAATGTTGTGTTTCAGGTGTACAGCCAAGAGATTCAGATATATATATTTCTTTTTCAGATCCGTTTCCTTTATAGGTTATTACAAGGTATTGAATATAGTTGCCTGTGCTATACTGCAGGACCTCGTAGTTTATCTACTTTATACATAGTATACACTTACTTTGTGTGATCCACGCTGGTCAGACCACATAATTATTTTCACTTCTGATGTAATTTTTTCAGGTCCAACCTCAAATCTTTGATGAGAAGATATTTTAAAATAAGTTTAGCATGTGTGTGCTCTAAATGCAACAGTAGTTATTAGAGATATGATTTTGCACTAGGTATTCCTCTCTTTTTTGTTCTCGGCCAACCAATTGAAAATTCGTTTTTATTTTCTGGTTGGTTTGCTAGATGTTTATGGCTATAATAAAAGTCTTAAATTTTGTCTCATATCTTAAAGCACAATCTGAATTAGCAATGGATATTGTGCTATACATAGGGGCTGTGATATAAATATAATTTCTAACTTCAAAAACATATAACCTAGAAGGGAACACAGACACATATGCAGCAATTATGGCAACTGCATTTGTTTACTAAGTGAAATAGCACTGAGATAGATAAAGTGCTAGCAAGCCTTGAACAGGCAAATCAGCTTCAAAAATAGATGTGCAGCTCTTTAAAAATCTTTTTAACATTTTTCCAGGTACATGTAGAATATAACTTAGCATAAAAACGGTATGGGTTTGAAGATATGGGGAGGGGGAAGGTTAAGCTGTGACAAAGTGAGAGAGTGGCATGGACATATATACACTACCAAACATAAAATAGATAGCTAGTGGGAAGCAGCCGCTTAGCACAGGGAGATCAGCTCGGTGCTTTGTGACCACCTGGATGGGTGGGATAGGGAGGGTGGGAGGGAGACAAAAGAGGGAGGGGTTATGGTGATGTATGTATATGTATAACTGATTCACTTTGTTATATAGCAGAAACTAACACACCATTGTAAAGCAATTATACTCCAATAAGGACGTTAAAAATAAATAAATAAGTAAAAGAAGACTGACTCATCCTATTAAAAAAAAAAAAAGAAATTCTCTTGTCCTGGATTCAAGAGAAGGGATGAAGTAAAAGGATGAGGAAGAACAAGAAGAGGAAATGTGAGCGTGGAGAGGGTAGCAGGAAGAGCAGAAGGCAAATAAGTATATGTGCTTCCCTTGCCATCCCTGACTTTTTTTTTTTTTTTTTTTTTTGCGCTTCGGGAAAACCCAAAAGCCAGAGAAGAGCACGGAGGTGGTCACCACTGCATGTGAACAAAAAGGTGGAGAGAAGAGAATGGTGGTAATCTACGCAGGCAACTGGAGGATGACCTGAGTGCATCTCGCCAGGGAACTGTCCCCGTTCCATAGAACCCCTGAAGATGCCAGGCTCTTATGTTTAGATGGGGGGCCGAAGGTGTCTGTGGGGTCACCACATACATCACTCCTGGAGGTGTTGTTCACATTGTGTTCTATGTAAAGAGTGTCCCTGGTGAGGTTCAACATCTCCCTCTGCAGGACCCAGCCTTGCCCTCCCAACCCGCCAAGGTCAGCAGGCAACATCCCCAGTTAATCACCAGGTGTAGTGAGATATCTGGAGTGGCCCTGGTACCCCCCAGTTCAGGCGTCCTGGGGAAAGGGTGAGGAGGACAGAGGCACCGGGGCTTCTTCTCACGCAAGCAGACAGCTCACCTGGCCCAGCGATGCTGCATCCCTGTGGGCACGCGGTAGCCCGGGCATCCGGTAGGGGACACTGCAGGATCCACACCTGGCTGGGATTTGCCCACCCCCTGGGGACACCACAGCCTCTGTGGAGCCCCACTGAAGGGCCTGGGTCACCTCATGGCACCATTTCTCAACCTGAGGTTCTATAGATTTTTCATAGATGTGTAAAAATTGAATACAACACACACACAAAATGAAGGCAATTCAAAGCAATGCTAATTTAGGATGAGTTAAAGGGCCAGGATTCCAAGTTAATTATGACCTTAAAATTAGATAACAAATACATCTGGTTTTATTACATGCTGAAAAGCAGTGTCTTCTACAAACTTTTCATGTTGGGATACAGCAAAGGTATAGAATTTATGATTCTCTGACCACAGCATCAGGATATTTTTAAATTAAAAAGCACAGGCAAGTTTGGCTGGGGTGTTAAAGAAAGAAAAATGATTATTAGGGGAAAAGGGAACATTACGGTTCTCTGCCCACTTCCACTGTGCTGGTCTCATGATGGGCCGTGTTGCGTGTGGGCTGGAGGGACAGGGTCACTACTCCCACCTGTGTCATCAGACCTCCCACTCCTCACAGCGCCCAGGTGGGAGGGACCCACACTTTTCACCCTGGAGCCCCAGAGCCTCCCCTTTCCTCTGCATCACTTTCACTGTTCAGGGGACCAATCACTTGAACGCCGCCCGGCCAAATGCCCAGGTTAAATCGCCCCTGTAGGACAGGTCTCTCTGCTACCAGAACACACTTGGCAAAGAGCAGCAAACAGGCCCCAGTGCCCTGGGGATGTGAGCCCTGGGGATGTCAGGGTCCAAAGTCACTTGCAGGGTCTGAGTAGCCCCCTGGGTCCCACACACCGACCCCAGGAAGCCCACCTCCCCACTGACTCCAGTCCCTGCCTTTGTGTGGCAGGTTCTGGTCTGACACCTGTGAAGACTGTGACCTGGAGGCCTCAGCCTGAGACTCAGAGGGGATGGAGCCTCATTTAAGCGTCTGGCAGCTTAAATGAGACACGAGGCCAAGGAAGGAGGGCCGCCTCTCTGCTCCCCCTCCGCTCCTGAGTCAGCTAGTGAGTGCCGGTTACTTTCTGTCAGAGCTGTACAGATTTAGCATAAATTTTAGATATAGGTCTTACTTTTAACAGTGAAAGGCTGTTACATCAAGCAAAATTGATCTCCTCCTCGTTTTTTTTTTTAAACACTTCTATGTAAGATAACACACAAGTATAGAAAAGCACCCTCCGCAAAGGGAGGGCTCAGTGAATTACAATGGGCACTCCACTCTGGGGAGCAGTAGTTTTTCCCTCTGTAAAAGCCCAGATGCTTCTGAGAAGCTCCTCTCAGCTTCCTTACTCTGGCCCGACCTCCACAGCGGAAATCCCAAAGGGACTGGATTCTCCCAGCCCTCCAGCACCCTCCACTACTTTCTGATTGTGCTGCCACACTCATTTTGAGTTATTTGTGTGTAAATCACTGCACTTGGAATATACGTGGAGTAACTGATTTCATTCTTATAACCGAATAAGTTAGCACTTATTCTTCTCCCCTTCTACAGGGGGCAGCCAGGGTGCTGGGGACGTCCTGTATATTGAGCTGGGTGTTGGTAACAGATGTGTTTATATTTACAAGAAACCATAAAGCTCTACACTTAAGATCTGTGCCCTGTACAATACACCAAGGAAACTTCAATTAGAAAGAGATGCCAAAAAAATTTCCCCACAAAACAAACTTCAGGGCCCGGTGGCTTCCTCTGATTTCTACCAAACATTTAAGACAGAAACGGTGCCCGTCTCCTACACACTCTTCCAGAGACCAGATACAGAGGGAACACACCCACACTGCTTTCATCGGACCAGGAGAATACTGATGTCATACCAGCAGCAGATATTACAGGACAGGAGAAATTACAGGCTAAACACTTCTGAATGTCGATGTCAAAATCCAAAAGCAAATATTAGCAGTCTAAATCTAGAGGTTTTCAGAAAGGAAGGAAACTGGGATTTCGTGGTGGTATTTCCAGTGGTTGATGTGAACAGGATCACTGGGTGTTTGGGCGCTGCCTGGGAACGTGGAGAGAAGGGACAATGCCATCGGGTTAGTGGAATGAACATTTGGTGACAGAGATTAGGAGGGCCTGGGTCATCCTCAGAGACAGTCCTGGGATGGGGTCTCTAGGCTGTGGCTATGGAGGGGTCCCTCTAGAAGGGCATGGGCCTCTCTCCTGTGCCACTGCAGGGTCTAGGGATGGATGAGGAGTTTGTAGGGGCTGGTTTTTGATGAGGAAGGATGAGCAGGGAAGGTGCGCCCTCAGAGCCAGTGCAGCCACGGCCCCTCCCCAGCCAGGCCGTAGCCCAGGCTACTCAGACAGTTGCTCACATCAATAGTCAGGCGACAGTGGGGCACGCCAGCTTCACCCACTAAACCACCAAGCACAGCCCAGCAGGCCACTGTCCTCATTAATCAGCACTACCTGTGCGTCCAGGGCTGGTTGTTGAAGACCAAGCTAATTTGTTAGAGATGTGCCATGTGGGCAACTGGCTTGGAGAGACCAGGGCTCTGAGCCACGTGGAGGCAAGCCGACCACTGGCCAGACCACCAGGAGGCTCACCCAGTGTGTAAAGACGCTGAGGGAGGAGGGACGTAGATGGGACCCCCTGATCCTTCAAGGGACCTTCTTTCAGGGATATTTAAGAGCTGTGGGGTCAGGGATCAACATGTAAGGGAGGCAGTGGGTCAGGCATGGGCCCTCCTGTTGGCTCAGACCCCTCCTGTCCTTGGAGCAACCATGGGGCAGGCAGGAGGATTGGGGGGATGGAGGGAGGGGAGCCCTGGGCTCAGGAGTCCAGTGCACCATCTAGAGGATTCAGGGGTTCAGGGATTTCTGTCCCAGGGAGCCAACTACATTCCTGTCCCACATCCATCATCAGCTTTGCGACTCTGGGAAAGTCACTTAAAATCTCAACATTTTAGTGCCATGTACCATAAAATATGGTTCACAGCACCTGCCATGAGTTCCCCGCGGGGCTGACGTGGGGATCACAGGAGATGATGACAGATATTCTTCACAAGCTCTAAAGCATCACACCCATAACCTTCCCCACTCCCCTGCCCTGTGGCATCCAGGTCCCCTCTCTGGAGGCAGCACTACCACATTTCTTGCTTATTCTTCCAGACATTTAATATTTGAACACTTAGGTAGCATTTATGAAGTAACCATCATTTTTCATCAGGGTCTACCTGATTTGCTGTATTAAGCTTCATCATGTAATACTAATAAGTGGGCCCTATTAACATTCCCATTATCACAGAACAAGGAACTGAGGACAGAGGGTCTGCATAACTTTCCCAGGTTCATGTGGCTTCTGGTATGATTTGAATCCAGACCATCAGGCACCAGCCCCCACTCTGTCGGTCACTGTGCTGTGCTCCCTTTCTGTATTATCTCACTAAATAAAGTCATGTCTCCGTGCAGTCAGCCTGCTGGCTATTTTAAGTGCACACCACATTGCAACACCCTCTTCTCAGCCCAGCTTCGATTCACTTGACTCCCCTAGACTCCCCTAGGAGGCTGGTGAACAAAGAGAACAGACGTGTGACCTGGGAATGAATTGACACCTCTGCATGGTCTTCTCCCAGCAACATATCAATAGTTCTCTCAGTTTTTGTTGTGTTTTCCTGGATCATGGCTCGGGTACCAAGAAGAAAAGGAAGATTATAAAGGAGTCAAACACAGGATGCACAAGAATATCATCTGCGGTCAAGATAATCTGCTGGCCATCCGCAGCGGTGGTTCAGGCACATCAGAATCAGCATCTGGCCAAACAACAGGGTAGGGACACAAATAGCACCCCCACTAACCACTCCATTGAAGGTACTGTGGAAATAATACCAGCAAGTAGATTCAGGAGCAATGGCTGTAGTTTGTACAGCAGAGCCTGGATCTGGCTGAGGGAGGATTGGGCAGGGAAGGTGCCCACTCAGAGCCCGTGCAGCCACTGCCCGCTCTTAGCCAGGCCTTAGTCCAAGCTGCTCAGACGATTGGTCAGTTTCTAGTCAGTGAGACCCTGGGGGCCTGTAAACTTCATCTGTTAAGCCACCAAAACACCAGCCCAGTAGACCCTGTTCCCAGCTAATGAATATTAACTGCTCATCATCCAGGTTTGATCAGTTGAAGATGATGCTAATTCTCTGTGCAACTGTCATGTGGGCAGTTGGTTTGGAATGTCCTGGGTTTTGAGTCAGTTAGGGAGTCAAGTAGACTACTGGTTATTCAGGGTGGTCACCTGACCACCAGGAAGTCTCACTGCAAATCAGCTGCTAGAATCAAGTGCTGAGGGGGAAGGGAGGGAAGATGCACACATATTTGGATACCCCGGTCCATCAGGGGGTCTGCATTTGGGGGAAAGACATTGCATTTGGGGTCAGGGATTGAAACGTAGAGCCAGGAGGTGGGTCCAGATTTGAGCCATTCTCTTGGGCCAGGCACCTCCTCCGAGTACCAACTGTCTCCCTGCAGCATCCTTGGGGCAGGAGGATGTGGGAAAGGGAGTGAGGAGAGCTCTTGGTTTGTGTATCCAGGGCATGATCTCATGTCCATGTGTTCAGGAATCTCTATCCCTCCCCTGCCTCAGACCCATCACTCATCAGTGTTGTGACTCTGGGCAAGTTACTCAATCTGTCTAAATTTCAGTACCCTGAACCATAAAATATGGGTCACAGCCCCTACTCTGCCCACCCCACAGTGCATCACAAGAAATAATATTCTTTCCATGAGCTCTAAAACTTCTTACTCATGTCATCAATGTGAAAAAGTAGGCTCTATCCTCCTGTTTGTAGCCTCCTAGGTGCCCTTTCTGGAGACAACCTACTTATTCTTCCAGGCATTTAATACTTGAACATTTATGTAGGTAGCACTTATGAAGTACCCATCATTTTTCTTCAGGCTTTGTATTTACTAATTTTTAGCCTCAGGACATAATACGAATAAGCAGGTCCTACTAATATTTCCATATCACTGGCCAGGGAACTGAGAAACAGAAGGGCTAAGTAACTAACCTTCCCAGGTACACGTGGCGTTCAAATAGGATTTGATTTCAGGCCATCAGGCACCAGCACCCATACTCTCCCTCATTGTGTTGTGCTGACTTTGTACTTGTCTCATGTAAATAAAGTTATTTTCCCTATGTGATCAGCCTGTTGGGTATTTAAGTGCACGCTAAAATGCAAGGTCCATCTTCATAAGCCCTACTTTGATTCAGGGGACTCCCCGGGCAGCTAGTAATAAGGAGATCTGAAGTTTGACCTGTGAATAAGTTAAGACTTTTGCCAGGAAGATGTCAACACCTCTCACTATTGTGAATGTATTTCAGGAATATGAAGAGAAAAAGACAAGGATTCAAACCAAGGATACATATGGGGATTGATCCTCCGTGAAGAAAATATACTGGCTGGCCCTCACCGTCATTCAACAGCTCAAAATGAACATCTAGTCCCAAAAGGTTGAGCCTCAAATATCATCCCATACAAGCCACTCCATTGAAGTCACTGTGGGAATTCCATAATGAAACTGATCAAGAGTAATGACTATAAAAATGTTGTCATATTATCTTTTGATTGAGAGATAATTCATATTCCATCAATTCATATATATATATATATATATTTTTTTTTTTTTGGCGGTATGCGGGCCTTTCACTTCTGTGGCCTCTCCCGTTGCGGAGCACAGGCTCCGGACGCGCAGGCTCAGTGGCCATGGCCCACGGGCCCAGCCGCTTACGCGACATGTGGGATCTTCCCGGACCGGGGCACGAACCCGCGTCCCCCGCACCGGCAGGCGGACTCTCAACCACTGCACCACCAGGGAAGCCCCACATTTTTTTTTAACTGTGTGATTCGGCTGCTTTTAGTGTACTCAGGTTTTGCAATGAACATCTCTAATTCCAGTACATTTTCATCATCCCCAAGAGAAACCTCATACCTAGTATCAGTCATTCTCATTCTGTCCTCCCCTTTCACCCCAGCCCTGGGTCTTTCTGTCTCTATTGATTTTCCTATGCTGGATATTTCATATGAATAGAACCACACAATGTGCGGACTTCTGTGTCTGACTTTTGCAGTAAGCAAAATGTATTCAAGGTGCATCCAGGTTGTAGCATGTATCTGTCCTTCACCCTTTTAATAGCTGAATAATATTCATTGTATGGATATAACACATTTAATTTTTCCATTCCTCAGTTGGCGAATAGTTGGGTTGTTTCCACTTTTTGGCTATTATGAATAATGATACGACAATGTAACACTCATGTACAAGTTTTTGTGTGAACATATGTTTTTTATTTCTCCTGGACATATACCTGGGAGTGGAGTTCCTGGGCCATACTGTATCTCTGTGTTGAACTTTTTGAGGAACGGCCAAACTATTTTCTTTTTCATATTTACACCAGTGATGCTTGAAAGTGCCAATTTCCCCACATCATTGCCAACCCTTGTTTTTTAAAAAATTATATGGCACAATAGTGGGTATGAAGTGGTATCTCACTGTGGTTTCAGTTTGCATAATTTTGACTAATAATTTTGGACATGTTTTCATGTGCTTATTGGCAATTTGTGTCTCTTCTTTGGAGCAGTATCTATGCAGATTCTTTTTCTCATTTTTAAAATTTGGTTATTTGACATTTTATTGTTGAGTTGCCAGTGTTCTTTACATATTCTGAATACTAGGCTTTATCAGATATATGACTTGCAAACATTTTCCTTCATTCTGAAGGTTGTATTATGTCTTTCTTGATGGTGTTCTTTGAAACACAAAGGATTTTAATTTTGATAAAGTCCAATTTCTTTTTCCTTTTGTTGCCTGTGCTTTTGCTATCATATTTAAGGGTTCATTGCCAAATCCAAGACTATGAAGATTTATCTCTTTTTTTCTTCAGAACTTTGTATAGTTTAGCTCTTATATGTAACTCTTTGATCCATTTTAAATTCAAAGTCTATTTTGTCTGATATTGGTATAGACACTCCTGCTCTCTTTTGGTTACTATTTGAGTTTTCTCACTGAGGTTGGAATTCCTTTTCCTATCCTTTAACTTTCAACCTGCTTGAGTCTTTTGATCTCAAGTAAGTCTCTTGTAGACAGCATATATTTGGATCATATGTTTTTACCTATTCTACCAATCTCTGTATTTTGATTGGAGAGTTTAATCCATTTACATTTAAAGTAATTGCTGACAAAAAAAGACTTATTTCTGCTATTGTGTTGTTTCTTTTCCATCTGCCCAAAGCTTTTTTGCCCCTCATTTCCTGCATTCCTATCTTTCGTTGTGTGTGTTTAGCTGATTTCTTACAATAAAATATTTAAATTACTTTCTCACTTCCTTTTGGGACTATTCTATAGCTATTTTCTTTGTGTTTACCATGGGGATTACCTTTAACATCCTAAAATTAAAACACTCTAATTTGAACTTATACCAGGTTAAACTCAACAACATCCAAGTTCTTGAAGCTAAAAGAGCATCCTACTATCTCAATGCAAAAGACCTTCTCCAAGACACACTGCAGTTTCTGCCTGGCTGGGACATTGCCCCAGAGTGGGGTTAAGTTTAAGGAGTTGAAGGAGGCATACATTTCCATCCTCTGGATCACTGCTCACCAAAAAATACATAATGCCAGGCACATATGTAATTTTGAATTTTCTAATGAACACACCAGGAAAATGAAAATGGTGAAGTCAATGTAAATAATAGATTTTTAATTCAGTATCTGCAAAGTGTTAGAATGTTTACATGTGGCACGAGAAATGTGGTCATATTACGAGGGCTTGAGAGCCGCATGGGGCAAGATAGAGGACAAACAGCATGCACTTGAAACTCTAAGAAGTGAACGCTAACAGGCAGATGGGGCCTGGAAGTCCAAAGTTGAATAACAGCCCGTAACAGGGTGATTATGGTGGGTTTTTTTCCTGCCTCTGTCTCCCAGCTTACGCAAGGCACGCAAAGTCCAGCAACAGCTGAAAGTTAAAACCATGGGATCAACCTTTTATTTCTAGCCAGACAAGTGAGAAAGTGGGGGGCTTGGATGTTGAGGAGTGAGGGGGTCATCCCCATTGGTCTTTTTCTCCCCAGTTACCACATCTCCCCTGCAACCTCAGTGATGGCAGAGGCCTTCACTGAGAAATGGCCTGTGTCTCTGGACAAAGGAACAGGTTAAGAGGCTCCTATTGTCTGAAGAGTGTGGGGGCGTGCCTGTTATTTTCCTTTCTTTTCTCTTGCTATTTAAATTGACAAGAACAGATACTACACTTGATCTTAGCCAAAAGGCTGAGATGAAATAGACAAAATAAACTTTAAGCTAAAATTACTGTCAAGTATAAATTTTACTAATATAGTAATTCCAAAGGACCAAAGAGCAGGGCAGTGGCTTTATTGAGAACCCAGGATTTCCGAGTGTCCACCGTGCTCAGTCACTTTTAAATCATCAGCACAGCCCTATAATTCAGAGATTTAGGTGAAGTGACTTGCCCAGGGTCACACAGCTAAGCGAGAGTCTTCTGGGACCAACAGTAACTTTTGCAAAGGCGTCTCTTGCTATACTTAATCACTGCCACCATCTGACACTCACATTCTTTCTTTTTATACTATTCTGTTTCCTTGGGTCAAAGAATCCGACCCCTGAATTAAGGTTAAATAGCAATTAGTGGCAGATCAAAAGCCAAAATCGCTTCAAGATATTCTTTTAATTCCCCCAAGTAATGCCTTTAGTCACAAAAATATAGAACAATATAGAAAATTACAAGTGACCTTAGTGTTCACAGGCAAGCACTAATACATTTTAATGTACCATGATCATATTAAAATAGAAATAACTATGAAACATTTTCTGCGGAGAAGCAGCCCCTGTCCCCAGCAGAAAGGGACAGGAAGGCTGCATGGTGCCCAGGCCCCCAATGGCCTAGGTCTCACCCTGCAGCTCACTGTTGATGCGCCGGAACGCTGCTTCCTTCTCCGAGTCTAGGTCTTCAGTGGCGACAGGGAAACCCAGCTCAGGGCCTGGGGGCAGCCTCAGAGGCTCCCCTTGCCGGTGCGGCAGCAGAGGAATCCTGCGTTTTCGGGGCCTGGGACTGTCAGATGTGGGGGAGCCGTTCCTCCAGGGCCCTTTCTGCCCTCTTGTTGCCTCTGCATCTTTGTCAGGCTGGCTTTTCCTCTGGGAAACCACCGGAGCTGCAGAGGGCGACGGAGGGCCCTCCTTGCTCCCTTTCTTTGCAGACTTTTGGAGCAGCCCTTCCGGTATGGCGGGACTCCTCCTTCTCTTCACTGGTAGGAAACCTCGGGTGGAGATATATGAGTTCGTGATGGCGTTTCTTTGGGGGCAGGAGCTCATACAAGTGGTCTGCGGTCTCCTGGTGGATCTGTCTTCTGCCCTCTTGGTGTGGAGGTCTCTCTGCAGAGGTCCAGGCCTGGGCACGAAGAAAGAGCCCCCCAGGGGCCTAAATGCAGATCGTGCGCCCCCGGTGTCATCGGGGCCGCTTCTCTGGTCTTCGTTCCTCCCTGTGACTGTGGGGACTTCCTCCTGCTCGGCCATCCCTTGCCCGCTCTCTCCCAGGGCCCTCAACACCGTCTTCTCTGTGCTGTAGTTCAGGACACAGCTGGGTGTCATGGCCGGCACTGGCTGCCTCCGTGCCACACTGACAGTGACTGTGTCCACTGCGGACACTGAGCTGCGGGACGTCGTGGAGGTGCGAGCACCCATCACTGCCTTCTTCCGATGGCCTCGCCTGCAGATGGAGATAAGGACCCCCAGAAAGGAGCGCAGGGTCTGCGGAACGGTAGAATGGGGTCTCAGAGACTCTGTGGCAAAGCGCAGATGCAGAGTCACTGGACACTTGTGGGCCGGCCTGCGAGTGGATAGCCGGCCATAGACAGCTGGGTTACCCGGGCCGGCCATGGGAAGTCGGTGGGTGCGGGGAGCGGGCTGGGGGCAGCCGAAACCTCCTGGCAGGTGCTGGTCCCCCAGTGCCCGGGGCGGGGGTGAGGGGCAGGGCCTACCTAAGTAACTGCCCCTAGAGAACTTGGGTGAGGTCGGTCCTTGGATAGAGAGCTGGGCTCCGAGCACTCTCCTTCAGCTGCCAACTCGGCCAAAAGCGGAGTGCGCTCTCTTTGGCCTGTTGCTGGGATGCAGCTCTGGAACCTGTGAGCGAACAATGGGCGTGCGTTGGCGGGGCGCAAAAGTTTAGGGAGGGGTGGCGCATGCGCAGAGTACACGTCAGGCCCTGGGGCGCACAGGTGAGGATGCGCTCCCCTGGACCGTCAGCGCTTCTGAATCTCCCCGGGGGTCTGAGGGCTGGAGGTGTTTGCCTTGAGGGTGATGAGCTTCTTGGCAGGGCAGCTGCCCCTTCTCCCCCGGCCGGCTCTAACTGTACAGGATGGGTCCCCGGCCACCAGAGCAGGAAAGCTGGAGAGCAGGGTACCTGGCTCAGCAGCCACCGCCCGAGGTGGCAGATTTGGCATCAGCGCCTGTGCATCCGCCTGCCCTCCCACCTGGTAACATTGGAGGAGAGAGCCGCTAAGAACAGAAGTGCAAAAACAAAAAACAAAAAAAAAAACCCCAGAAGTGCCCAAGCCAACCAGATCCTGCTGGGGTGACAACTGAAGGGGCAGGCAGGGCGGGCTGGGAGGGACATATATACCAGGTCCAAACCCAGAAAGATCTGAAATGCACGAGTCAGAATGAAAGTCCAGAATCATCCTTGGGCTTTGGGCTGAGCTGGAAGTATAGCCAAACTCTTCAAGGTCTCCAGCTCCACCTGCAGTTTCTGCCTGGCTGGGACATTGCCCCAGAGTGGGGTTAAGTTTAAGGAGTCTTAGTTCCCCTACCAGGGACTGAACCCGGGGCCCCAGCAGTGAAAGTGCTGAGTCCTAACCACTGGACCGCCAGGGAATTCCCTGTATATGTATGAAAAAAGGATACCACAGTCTCAGAGGGTGGCGTTGACGTCATATAAAGGTGACACATATGACAGCTATAACGAAGAGTGGAAGGTAAAAGAATCTATATGGATGTAAGCCTTCTGAATTTTATTTAATTGGTAAAATATTAACTCTAGACTGTGAAACAATACGTATACATAGTGTTATTCCAAGAACAATTAAAAAATGACAAACTCAAGAAAATTGGATAACCTCAATAGTCCTATATTTAGGAATTGTGGACAAGATAGCTAAAACATTCACATATGTGTTTTGTGAAAAGTTTTTCTCTTGGTTAATTGCCTAGGAGTGGGTTTTTGGGTCATATGGTAAGTATGGCCCTCTCAGCCAGCCCTGGCCACCACTTCAGGTGTCACCCCAGCAGGATCTGGATGGTGTGGGCACTTCCGTTCTTAGCGACTCCCCTCCAGTGCCGCCAGGGGAAAGGGCAGGAGGACGCAGAGGCGCTGCTGCCAAAGCTGCCGCCTCTTGTGGGAGCTGCACAGTCAGCAACCTTGCTCCACTTTGCTGGGTGGGGATCCCGTCCAGTACAGTTAGTTACCCCGACAGCACTGGGGCACGGCCAGGGGAGAAGGGCCAGCTGTCCTGCCAAGAAGTTCATCACCCTCAAAGCAAACACCTCCAGCCCTCAGACCCCCGGGAGATTCAGAAGCGCTAGACGGTCCAGGGGCGCGCATCCTCACCTGTGCGCCCCAGGGCCTGACGTGTACTCTGCGCATGCGCCACCCCTCCCTAAACTTTTGCGCCCCGCCAACGCACGCCCATTGTTCGCTCACAGGTTTCAGAGTATAAAAAGGCAAAAGGCCAAAGAGAGCGCACTCCGCTTTTGGCCGAGTTGGCAGCTGAAGGAGAGTGCTCGGAGCCCAGCTCTGTATTCACGGACCGACCTCACCCAAGTTCTCTAGGAGCAGTTACTTAGGTAGGCCCTGCCCCTCACCCTCGTCCCGGGCACTGGGGGACCAGCACCTGCCAGGAGGGCTCGGCTGCCCCCAGCCCGCTCCCCACGCCCACCGACTTCCCGTGGCCGGCCCGGGTCACCCAGCTGTCTGTGGCCGGCTATCCACTCGCAGGCCGGCCCACAAGTGTCCAGTGACTTTGCATCTGCGCTTTGCCACAGAGTCTCTGAGACCCCATTCTACCATCCCGCAGACGCTGCACTCCTTATGGGGATCCTTATCTCCATCTTCAGGCGAGGCCATCAGAAGAAGGCAGTGATGGGTGCTCGCACCTCCACGAGGTCCCGCAGCTCAGTGTCCGCAGTGGACACAGTCACTGTCAGTGTGGCACGGGGGCAGCCAGTGCCGGCCACGACACCCAGCTGTGTCCCGAACTACAGCACAGAGAAGACGGTGTTGAGGGCCCTGGGAGAGAGCGGGCAAGGGATGGCCAAGAAGGAGGAAGTCCCCACAGTCACAGGGAAGAACGATGACCAGAGAAGCCCCAATGACACCGGGGGCGCACGATCTGCATTTAGGCCCCTGGGGGGCTCTTTCTTCGTGCCCAGGCCTGGACCTCTGCAGAGAGACCTCCACGCCAAGTGGGCAGAGGACAGATCTGCCAGGAAACAACAGACCTCTTGTATGAGCTCCTGCCCCCAAAGAAATGCCATCACGAGCTCATATAGCTCCACCCGAGGTTTCCTGCCAGTGGAAAGAAGGAGGGGTCCCGCCATACCGGAAGGGCTGCCCCAGAAGTCTGCAAAGACAGGGGGCGAGGAGGGCCCTCCATCGCCCTCTGCAGCTCTGGTGGTTTACCAGAAGAAAAGCCAGCCTGACAAAAATGCAGAGGCAGCAAGAGGGCAGAAAGGGCCCTGGAGGTAGGGCTCCTGCACATCTGACAGTCCCAGGCCCCGGAAACGCAGGATTCCTCTGCTGCCGCACAGGCGAGGGGAGCCTCTGAGGCTGCCTCCAGCCCCTGAGCCGGGTTTCCGGGTCACCGCCGAAGACCTAGACTCGGAGAAGGAAGCAGCGTTCCGGCGAATCAACAGAGCGCTGCGGGGTGAGACCTATGTCATCAGGGACCTCGGCAACTCTCCCCAGCATATGAAACGGAAAGCTCCAGCCTTTGCCTCTGCTCCAGGCCCCCCAGCTTCGGGCGGCCCCGCACAAGCATCTTCTGGGTGTTCATCATCCAGAAATTCCACCGTGGGCACCCATGCCAGCACACAGCTGGGTTTTGGGAGCAGAGCGGCTGCCCTAGATGATCTGAGCTGCATGTTTGCAGCTCTCAGCGTGACATCAAGAAAGAGAGGGCCCCCGAGCACCACACACAGCAATGGGAGCAGCGTGGGCCTGAACTCCTGGGACCCTCCTCACCAGAGCCACCCCATGGTGACCACGGGACCCAGACCTAAGAAGAAGCCTGGGTTTGGAGGCACTACTGCCCCCATCTTAACTCACATCCCTGGGGGCGCACCCAGGCAGGGCCCCCCTACTTCCAGCGGAGGGCGCAGCCCATGCCCAGCCAAGGCTGACTTTAGGGGTGTGTCGGTTCCGGCCTCTACTCCTATCAGCCTCAGCTCCGCAGTGGGCACAGCAAGGTGCAGCCTTGCTCTTAGGGCCCCCTCATCACCTGCCCAAGGCTTGGCTGGACAAAAAACCACTGGGCCATCGACCAAGTCATTCTCCTCCAGGTCTCGATTCATTACCTTGGGGTTTAAGAGGAGGAAGTTGGCCTGAGCCAATAACTTTGGGGCGAGGCCATCAGTGTCCACCTCCTCCCAGGCTGGGCCTCGTGTGGACCCTGTTTCGATGTGAAACTTATAATAAAGCTTTGTTCTTGTTCTTTTGCATAATCCTCACGTGTCTGTGATCTGTAGATCAAGTGTGGAAAAGCACTGGCTTGTATGAGTGGTAACATGGAAAGCCAGACCTGTTTACAGTTTCCTGTGACCCTGCTCATGGGTTGTGAAGAGTAGCACACAAGATGGCTACAAGGGCCCTATATTAAAAGTGTGTTTTGAGTTTAAACGATGCAGCCCGGAATAAAATGGGCCCAGAGGGAGGGGTAAACAGGGAGGGTCATCCTTGTCTGTTGTAATTGCTACTTCCCACCCACCTCTCTGGCCTGGAGGGGGCTGGGTCATCCTGAGCACACACCAGCCGCCCATACTCTACTCGTTTAGTATTTTCTAATGTAGCAGTTTCTTTGACTTTTTTTGTTTTGCTTTAATAGGTCTTAGGCAAATCATTTACATGCACATCTCACTCGGAGAGTATATGTCCATACAACCTAAAGCAATCTACAGATCCAGTGCAATCCCTATCAAAATTCCCATGACATTTTTTACATAAATAGGAAAAACAATCCTAAAATTCGTATGGAACTGCAATAGACTTCAAAAGCCACAGCAATCCTGAGAAAGAAGAACAAAGCTGGAGGCAACACTTTTCCTGATTTCAAATTATACTACAAAGCTAGAGTAATCAAAATAGTATGGTACTGGCATGAAAACAGACACATACACCAATGCAACAGAATCAAGAGCCGAGAAATAAATCCACACACATACAGGCAACTAATTGACAGGGATCCAAGAATACTCAACAGGGAAAAGATAGTCTCTTCAGTAAATAGTGTTGGGAAAACTGGATACCCACATGCAAAACAAAGAAAGTGGACCCCTATCTTACACCATTTGTAAAAATTAACTTGAAATGGATTAAAGACTTAAATGTAAGACCTGAAACTGTAAAACTCCTAGAAGAGAACATAAAGAGAAAGCTCCTTAACATTGGTCTTGGTGATGATTTTTTGGGTATGACAACAAAACCACAAGCAACAAAAACAAAAAGCAACCAATGGGACTACATCAAACTAAAAAGCTCCTGGAGAGCAAAAGAAACAATCAACAAAATGAAAAGGCAACCTAGGAATGGGAAAAAATATTTGCAAACCACATGTATGATAAGAGGTTAATATCCAAAATCTATAAGGAATTCAAACAACTCCATAGCAAAAAACAAACAAACAAACAAACAAAAACAAATAATCTGATTCTAAAATAGGCAAAGCAGGGGACTTCCCTGGTGGTCCAGTGGTTAAGACTCCACACTTCCACTGCAGGGGGCATGGGTTTGATCCCTGGTCAGGGAATTAAGGCCCACATGTCATGCAGTGTGTGTAAAAAAATAAAATAGGCAAAGCAAGACTCGGAAACAACTAAATGTCCAACAGGTGAATGGATAAAGAAAATGTGACATATAGATATAGATAGATAGATAGATATAGATAGATAGATAGATAGATAGATAGATAATGGAATTTTATTCAGCCACATGAAAAGAAGGAAATCTGCCATTTGTGACAACACAGATAGACCTTGAGGGCATTATGCTAAGTGCATTAAGTCAGAGGGCGAAACATAAATACTGTATGAGATCACTTATATGTGGAATCTTTAAAAAAAAAGAAGAAACAACTCACAGATACATAGAATAGACTGGTTGCCAGAGGTGGGAGGTGGGTGAAATAGCTGAAAGTGGTCCAAAGGTACAAACTTCAAGTTATAAGATAAATAAGTCCTGGGGATGTCATGTATAGTGTAGTGACTATAGCTAACAATATTGTTGTGTATTTGAAAGTTGCTAAGAGAGTAGATCTTAAAAGCTCTCATCACAAGAAAAAAATAATTTGTTACTGTGAGTGGTGATGTATGAAAAGCCATGGAAGAAGCTTAAATGCATATTGCTAGTTGAAAGAAACCGGTCTGAAAAGACTACACACTGGATGATTCCAACCATATGACATTCTGGGAAAGGCAAAACTATGAAAACAAGAGGACATGTGGCCCCAGTGGACACCACTGTCTCTCCTTTCAGGAGCCTCCAGGTGCTGGAGACCTTCCCTCCTGAGATCCAGGTCTTCATGAAGGACTCCAGTGGCCAGGGCAAGCCTTACGCCATTGACCCTGATGACTCCATCCACGACTTGAAAGAGAAGATTGAAGAGGCTGGAGGACCTTACATGGAGGGTCCCGGGGCCAGAAACTGTGGAATCAATAGCTTCTCAGACTGCACATCAAGGATTGTGACACCATCATGCTCGTTAAGAGAGGCCCCACAGCCCCACGAGTGCCAACATCAGGCTGTTCATTTTGTAGACTTCTATGGTCATGTCCCCCTAGCTCACCCCTTTCTACCCAGACCACTGTGCTCTTTCTGAAGCATAAATAGAAACAGAATCCTCCCCTGCTTAAAATTCTCCAATGGCTCCTATTACCTACAGAATCAAGTTCAAGTTCCTTTGCTTGGCATTCAGGGTTCTTGACCATTTAGCTCTTGCTGACCTCTCAGTCTCTCCTCGTCACTCTCAAAACATACCAGACGTGGCCAAACACTTGCAATTCCAGAACACTGAATGCTGGCTCACAACTCCATGACTTTGAGTCAACTTTCCTTCTCCCCCATGTTGTCACCATTCAAAGTTCAAACCTCTAAGTTATTGATTCTCAAAAGTACGGACCCCAGACCAGCAGAATCAACATCATCTGGGAACCTCTTTGAAATAAAAATTCTCAGCAGCTAGCCCAGAATTACCTGAGTTAGGTTCTCTGGAAGTGGGACTCAGCAATCTGTGTCTTAACAAGCCTTCCAAGTAATTCTGAGCAAATATGGAAGTTCCAGGGAGTTAACACCCCAGGGGGTAAGCCTTGGCCCATTGAAAGACAGGAACCAGCGAGTGCAGTGAGTGCATACTCCCCTCCTCCACCTCTCAGGTGGATAATTTTGAGGCACGTTCTGCATTGCTCCTTAGAGGGTCCCCAGTGGGATCAAAGCTCAGCTGCCCACAGTAGTGATCAATTTCATGATATTTCTTGGACTGTTTTTTCCTCCTTCTCAATCCCCCACACCTGTCCCTTGGGATCATTTCCCAAAACAAGTCTCATGCAAATCCTTGTCTCAGGCTCTGCATTTGGAGGAACACAAGCTAAGAGAAAACCCATCTTTATGCATCTTCCTCCTTCCTAAAACCCAGCCCACACCCTTCCTAACTACTAGCTCTTCCCCCACCGCCATAGAAATGTGCCCAACTGCGTGGCATTTCTACAAACCATAAAACCAATACACAATCGACTGCATGTTCCCCCCCTTTTTTTTTTTTGTGGTATGCGGGCCTCTCACTGTTGTGGCCTCTCCTGTTGCAGAGCACAGGCTCCGGACGCGCAGTCTCAGCAGCCATGGTTCATGGGCCTAGCCGCTCCATGGTGTGTGGGATCTTCCTGGACTGGGGCACGAACCCATGTCCCCTGCATCGGCAGGCAGACTCCCAACCACTGCGCCACCAGGGAAGCCCCATGTTCCCTTTTTAAATCGTTTTTTTTTTTTCTTTTCTGGCCACACTGCGAGGCCTGCAGGTTCCTAAATACCAGACCAGGGGTTGAACCCTGGTCCCTGGCAGTGAAAGCCCAGAGTCCCAACCGCTGGACTGCCAGGGAATTCCCCCCTTTGAAATCTTGAAAGCTGCTGAACTCCCAGATATCTCATGAAAATGAATAATGAAACGAATCAAAACTAATATGTAAGGTCTATTGAGCAAAGTGGTGGCTACCAGTGGGGAGAAGGAAGTGGGGAGAGGCAAAATAGGAGGACGGGATTAAGAGGTACAAACTACTGTGTATAAAATAGGTAAGCTACAAGGACATATTGTACAGCACAGGGAATAGAGCCAATATAGTATAATAACTTTAGTTTTTCAAAGGTTTATTATTTATTTAATTTATTTTTGGCTGCATTGGGTCTTAGTTGCGAGACGCAGGATCTTCATTGAGGCGTGCGGGATCTTTCATTGCAGCACGTGGGCTCTTCGTTGTGGTGTGGAGGTTTCTCTCTAATTGTGGCCTGCATGCTCCAGGGCACATGGGCTCAGTAGTTGTGGCGTGCGGGCTTAGTTGCCCTGCCGCCTGTAGGATCTTAGTTCCCCGACCAGGGATCAGACCTGTGTCCCCTGAATTGGAAGGCAGATTCTTTACCACTGGATCACCAGGGAAGTGCCTATAATAACTTTAAATGGAGTATAACCTGTAAAAATATTGAATAACAATGTTGTACACCTGAAACCGATATAGTGTTGTAAATCAATTATACTTCAAAAAAATGTTTTAAACTAAGATGTAAGGTCTGAATGTTTGAATAACTTTTGTTTGAATAACTTTTATATTGCCTTGAAGCTCATTATCTGTCATTATAAACATAGGACAAATGTTTGGAATCTCACTTTATTGTTGACTTTGGTTTGCGAAATTGCCACTGCTCTTTAAACAGTTATAATATAGGACTGTTTAAGGACCAGGCACTACCAAACTTTGAAAATGTGGAGACTTTTAGGATTTATGTAATTAAAAATGTGATTCTTTCCGTTTGGGGTTAGCCAGTTGGAGAGTTTAAATTGAAACGTGTCATGATTGAGGGTTTTTTTTTTCCCCCAAATGGTATTTACGACAACAAACACCCTCCACCCCACCACTTCCTCCAGCTTACACCTGGTCTTTCTCCTCCCTTTCACGACAAAGTTCTTGAAAGTGTTATCTACACTCCTGGTCTCCATCCTCCTCACCCAACTTACTCTTCAACCCCGCACCTAAGATCTGGCTTCTGCTCCCAGCTCTCCCTTACATTTCACCCACAATGATCACCAGTAGCCTCTTGGGTGCTTCTCAGACCTATATTCCTGAACTTATCGGAAGCATTAGGCAATGTGAACAACTATTTTAAGCTCTCTGGCTTAAACAGCTACCCTTGTAGACCTCCCCACTTCCCACTCCTCCTTGTATCTTCCTTCCTTTGTTAATAGTACCCTCCATCCATTACCCAGGTACCCAAGCCAGAGAGCTGATAGCCATCCTGTCTTTTCCCTCACCTCCTACCTGTAGTCACCAAGTCCTGTTCACCCTTCCCCCAAGGTAGACCTAGAATCCCATCCTTTCTCCAGCCAAGTCCGGGGCACCTTCCCTCTCACCTGGATCACTGTACAGTGTCCTGACACCTCTCCCTACATATCTACCCCTGCCCCCTGCAATCCATCCTCCCCACAGAAGCAGCCAGACCAATCTTTCCAGAATGGTCATTTCACCTCTGGTCGCTCCTCTGATTTGCCACTGCCCTCAGGACAAAGTCAGCACAGATTCACCTGATATGTGACCCAGTGGATCACTTTCTCTTTCCTAGAACAATGTTTCCACTTGGCTATCAAAACACACTCCTGATTTTTCTTCCACCTCCCTGGCTACTCCTTCGCATTCTTGTTTGCCGGATGCTTGCCTCTCCCCAATCACTTAATACTATTAAGTGTTTCAGGGCCCAGTCACTGGTCCTTTTCTTGCCTTGCTCTATACTCACTCCCTTGGTGAACCCATCCAGCCTCATGGCTTTAAATATATCTATGCTGGTCATTTGTATCTCAACCCCAGACTTCGTCCCTGAAATCCAGACTCAAATATGCAACTCCCTAGCCAACTCGGATCTCACTAGACACTCAAGTTTGCTTCCAAAGCCGAGCTCCCGACCTTCATGCCTACACTGTGCCCTGGCCCAGTCTTTCCCTTCTCAGTTAAGGACAATTCTATCCTTCCAGTGCTAAGGCCAAAAGCCTTAGAGTGGTCCTTGACTCTAATTTTTCTCTCACATCACACTCTATCCTTTAGCAAGACCTGTTTATACTCAAAATATAGCCAGTGAAATGATATGAGGTCTGGTATTCACTTCCAAATAATACAGGAGGGGAGATGTGGATGGAGATATCATTGAAACAAGATTGTCTGTAGGTTGGGACTTCCCTGGTGGTCCAGTGGTTAGGACTCTGTGCTTCTACTGCAGGGGGCATGGGTTCAATCCCTGGTTGGGGAACTAAGATCCCGCATGCCGGGTGGCCAATAAAAATTAAAATGGGCAGAAGACCTGAATAAACATTTAAAAAACTGTCTACAGGTTGATAATTGTTGAAGATGGGGGATGGTATGTGGAGGTTCATTGTATTATTCTACCTTTGTTCATGTTTGAAATTTTCCATAATAAGAAAATTGAATCATACCACTTCTCCCTACCTTTCACTGCTACCATTCTGATCCAAGGCGCCATATCTCTTGCCTGGACTGTTGTAGTAGCTTCTTAACTGAATTCCTGCTTCTGCTCTCACCTCCACTCCCCACCCTCTGCTTTTAATCCAATCTTCCCACGAACAGCCAGTGTGATACCGTTAAAATGAAAGTCCATCCATGTCCCTCTTCTGCTTGGAACTCCCCAGTGGCTCCCCATTTCAATCAGAGTAAAAGCCAAAGTCTTAGTAGTCTTCAAGATCCTACACAATTTGCCCCCTACCCTTGTACTCAAACCTCATCCCCTCCCACTCTCCCCCTTTGATCATTCCATTCCAGTCACACTGCTATTCCTCAATCCCACCAGGCATACTGCCGCCACAGGGCCTTTGCACTTGCTGTTCCTTCTCCCATTCTTCTTTAATTGTTTTTATTTATTTTATTTTTTTAAAATTTTTGGCTGAGCCGGGTCTCAGTCGCGGCACACGGGATCTTTCGTTGGGGCGTGTGGACTTCTTAGTTGCCGCATACAGACTCTTAGCTGCGGCATGCATGTGGAATTTAGTTCCCCGATCGGGGATCGAACCTGGGCCCCCTGCATTGGGAGAGTGGAGTCTTACCCACTGGACCACCAGGGAAGTCCCACTTTCTCTCATTCTTCCCTCTGACATACATACCGCTCACTCTTCGCCTCCTTCATGTCTTTGCTCAAATGTCTCCTTTTCAGACCTTCCCTAGCCACCTTTCTTGAGACTGAACCCCTGAACATTGCCACTTCTCACCACCCCCCACACACGTACTCAGTACCTTTTAACCTCTTTCCCTGCTTTATTTTCCTGATTAGCACTTATCACCGTCTTAATTATTATAATGTTACTTATTTATCCTGTTTATTATCTGTCTCCACCATTAGAGTGTTAGCTCTCTGCAGTCCGAGAATTTTGCCTATTCACTGCTGTATCCCCAGGACACCTGCCTGGCACATAGCGGGCACTCAACAAATGTTTGTTGAATGAATGAATGAATGGCATTCCGAGTTTCAATCCCTGCCCACCTGTCCAGGCACAGCTCTCACCTCTCCCCTCCCTGCCCTCCGTGCCAACGTGGATCTGACAGCCGAGTCCTGGCACATGGCAGGATGATTCACACTTCTCAGCCTTATCCTGTCTTGTGCCCTCTGTGTCGTGGCCGCATTCCCAGTCTTTTAAGACTCATCTCAAGCAGGTGTTCACTGACACCACAGGTGACCCCAAAGAAACTCTTCTGCCTGAATTTCCACCAAGTTTCTGTGCCCTCTTTTCTCCTAGTACACAGGACACTGGACTCTCTGTGTCTCCCCTGTCTCCCCCACTGCTCTGGGAGCCCCTGGGGCAGGAACCACGTCTTACATTGTCTTCTTCGCACAATGTCTGGCACCCAGCCAGCACTCAATAGATGTACAGTGAACGAATAACAATACTTGCATTTACTTAATGTTTTCTCTGCTAAATGTTCTCTTGCTTAATCCACACAACCTATGGGGTAGGTATTATTCTTAAACCCATTTTAAGGATTATTTCTGTGAGGGTCAGAGAGGTTAAGAGTCTGGCAAAGGGCAGACTGGAATTCCAGAGTTTGTTCTGCGGAACCCTAGAATTCCCACTGTTCAACCCAACCTCCAGCGAGTGCCTGCTCTTACTGAGCCTGTTTTGGGTGACAAGGCTGTGGGGATGGTATTGGTGGATACCATCCAACTCCCATCTCCTGGGGAAGTTGCCTTTCCCAGGGCCATCCTCAAGCCAGTTTCAGTTTCCAAGTTGTAAAAGGGAAACTAAGAGGTGAGAAACGAAACCTACAGCAGAAAGGGTGACTAAAAGTCCCTCCTGTTAAGGTGGTTTCACCCAGTGTCCCTCGGTACCCCAGCTGCAGTGAATGGCCTCCAGGAAGAGGATCCCCTGGTCAGCCAGACACCCCTTGTTTCCTCTCCACTCTGGTCCTTTGTTCCACAGGGTGCTGGAGGTCAGCTGAGGAGGAGTCCCCTTAAAGAAGAGTGTGTGTGCCAGGAGCTGGGTAGGTGTGTGGGTATATATCTAGCCACCAGTGGTACTCTCAAGACAGAGATGGCAGTGCCCCCGGAGCTCTTTGTCACCCTAGCTTCCAGGCTGAACTCCTTCGTGGCTCACTGCCTGCATCCCAGCCAGAAGTGGAAAAAAGAGGTGTTGGAGACTGTGCAGACCGTGAAGCAGTTCCTGAGGGAGCAGAGCTTCCAGGGGGAGCATGGGCTGGACCAGGAATCGGGGGTGCTGAAGGTGGTCAAGGTGAGACTGGTTCCCTCCACCCCCAGGCCAGGGCTGGGCAAAATGCAGCTTGTGGGTCTACATCCCTGAGGATGCTGGGACCTGTTGCCTCATTATCTCTAGCCCATGCTACTGACATCTCAAAACACTCCATCCCAATGCACTGCTGCCTTGAGCAGAGCAAGTCCAGTAAGGAAGCTAATAATAATAGTGTACTTTTTTGGATGCACTAGCCTAACCCCTTAACATGTATTATGTCTAATTTGTGTACCCTGTGAGGTATGTATTATTCTTTTCCCATTTTACAGATGAGCAGAATGGAAACTCAGTGATTTAAGATCCATAATGACCAAACGCAATGCAAGGTCTCTGATTGGATCTTGGTGTGAATGGACCATCTGTAAAATATAATTTGGGAACAATTGGGGGAATTTCAATATGGCCAGAATATTAAATAATATATATATATAAGGGAATTGTTTTTTTAATATTTATTTATTTTATTTATTTATTTTCTTGGCTGCGTCAGGTCTTAGTTGTGGCAATGCGGGATCTTTTGTTGCAGCGTGCGGGCTCGGGCTTCTCTCTAGTTGTGGCGTGCGGGTTTTCTCTCCCTAGTTGTGGCGCGTGGGTTCCAGGTTGTGTGGGCTTTGTAGTTTGCGGCACACGGGCTCTCTAGTTGAGGTGTGGGAGCTCAGTAGTTGTGGCACGTGGGCTTAGTTGCCCTGCAGCATGTGGGATCTTCGTTCCCTGACCAGGGATCGAACCCGAGTCCCCTGCATTGGAAGGTGGATTCTTTACCACTGGACCACCAGGGAAGTCCCAGGGAACTGTTTTTTTGAGGCGTAATAGTTTTGTGGTTATGGGGGAAAATGTTCTCTTTTGTTGGACACAAATGCTAAAGTATTTAGGGACGATGGTCCTTAGCGTTTGTAATTTACTTTAAAGTGGCTTAGTTGAAGCAAATATGGCAGAGTTTAGACTTGTTGAATCTGGGCGGATGTATAAGTGTTCATTGTATTCTCTTTCTATTTTTCTGTTTAAAATTTTTGATAATGGAAATTTTTTTTTAATGGAAGCTCAGAGAGGTGAGGTCACTTGCCCAAGGTCACACAGCTAGTGGTGAAGCTGGGATTTCACCCAGGATCTATCTTACTCCACTCCAGGCTGCCCTCACTGAGCTTTTTTCCCCCAAGCCCTTCCTGCAGCTGCATCATGTCACCTCCTGTCCTAGCTAGGATAATAATGCAAGAGGGTCAAAACTAGAAAGGTGTGATGAGAAAAACAACCTTGAGGAAAAAATTTTGTTTTTCTGAGTGGCTGCCTAGGCATTTTACAGTATGGTGACCCTACTAACACCAAAAGTTCAGAGTCTGGACTTTTAGATAGGTTTAGGGTATCCCCACAGGTTCCTGCTTTGCCTTCCCCGGTGGAACCTTTTAATATAACCACTGAGTGGGCTTCCCTGGTGGTCCAGTGGTTAAGACTCTGAGCTTCCACTGCAGCGGGCATGGATTCGACCCCTGGTCACAGAAGTTCTGCATGCCACACTGTGTGGCCAAAAAACATAAATAAATAAAATTTTTTAAAAATTTAGAGCTAAGTGGGTTTTAAATAAAATTTTTTAATGTAAATTGATACAGCCACTATGGAGAACAGTATGGAGGTTCCTTAAAAAACTACAGATAGAACTACCATACGACCCAGCAATCCCACTACTGGGCATATATTCAAAAAGAGTCATGTACCAAAATGTTCATTGCAGCTCTATTTACAATAGCCAAGACATGGAAGCAACCTAAGTGTCCATCAACAGATGAATGGATAAAGAAGATGTGGCACATATATACAATGGAATATTACTCAGCCATAAAAAGAAACGAAATTGAGTTATTTGTAGTGAGGTGGATGGACCTAGAGTCTGTCATACGAGTGAAGTAAGTCAGAAAGAGAAAAACAAATACCATATGCTAACACATATATATGGAATCTAAGGGAAAAAAAAAAAGGTCATGAAGAACGTAGGAGTAAGACAGGAATAAAGACACAAACCTACTAGAGAATGGACTTGAGGATATGGGGAGGGGGAAGGGCAAGCTGTGACAAAGTGAGAGAGTGGCATGGACGTATATACACTACCAAACGTAAAATAGCTAGTGGGAAGCAGCCACATAGCACAGGGAGATCAGCTCGGGGCTTTGTGACCATCTAGAGGGGTGGGATAGGGAGGGTGGGAGGGAGACGCAAGAGAGAAGAGATATGGGAACATATGTATATGTGTAACTGATTCACTTTGTTATTAAGCAGAAACTAACACACCATTGTAAAGCAATTATACTCCAATAAAGATGTTAAAAAAAAATAACCACTTAGAGTTAAGCCTGTGAAAAGTTAGTAGCCTCTGCCCCAATCACCTTGTAAGGACTAGGTGCTTGCTACGCCACTCTATCTCCTGGTGGCTTGTGACCTGGGGTGGAAAACTGCCCTTCCCCTGGCTCACTGTGTCCCTTTGCTTCTGGGATATATAAGTAATAAATCATTTTTTTATTTTTAAAATTAATTTTTGTTGGAGCATAGCTGCTTTACAATGTTGTGTTAGTCTCTGCTGTACAGCAAAGTGAATCAGTTACACGTATACATATACCCCTCCTTTTTAGATTTCTTTCTCACTTAGGTCACCACAGAGCATTGAGTAGAGTTCCCTGTGCTATACAGTAGGTTCTCATTAGTTATCTATTTTTGAAAGTAATAAATCTTATGACTCTACTCCCTTTGTATGGGTGTATTGAAACGGCACCTTTCCTCCAAATGACCCCGGGGTTTCATTTCCCCACAGAGGGAGTTTGGATGCTGAGGGAGCTACCTGCCCACACTGTGTGGGCGGCTTGTGCCCCTGGCCAACGAGTAATGAACACTTTATTTGGGCTTTAAACTCTCCCCCAACCCCTGAAAATCTGGTAAGCTGTGCTGGTCCACAAGAGTGAATGCTTGTCCTTGGGTTTGAATAGGTTTGAACTGAAGCAAGTCATGAAGCCTGTTCTAGAACGCTCTTCCCTCTCTGCCTATATCTTACCACTGGAAAAGGTGGGAAGGGCAGCACAGGCACAGCCTTCAGCGGGATGGGCTCTGTGCCATTCCCAACCCTCTCACATAGGGCAGAAATGCCCTGCCCCTGCCAATTCCTGAGTTAAAGCCCTCACCTCTAATGTGACTGTATGAGGAAATAGGGTCTTTAAGGAGGTAATTAAGGTTAAATAAAGTCATAATGGTGAAGCCCTAATCAGACTGGACTCGTGTCCTTATAAGAAGATAGAGACATCAGCGGCCTCTCTCTGTCCATGCACACACACAGGTAAGACCATGTGAGGACTCAGTGAGAAGGCAGCTGTCTGCAAGCCAGGAAGAGAGGCCTCAGAAGAAAGCAACTCTGCTGGCATCTTGATTTTAGACTGCAAAATTCCAGAACTGTGAGAAAGGAAATTTCTGTTGTTTAAGCCTCCAGTCTCTAGTATTCTATTATGGCAGCCCAAACAGACTAATGCACCATTTTATGTTGGCTTTTTTCCCCAGGAGAACAGTACCTATAACAGTAGACTATCATCCTGGTCCCCAGGTCATTTTGGTTCAGTTAAATTCTTAAGGTAGCACTTACATCTTACCTCACACTGAAATAAATCCTTTTGTAGCACGTGAGTGGCACAGAGTGGAGCTTAAAAGATTTAGTGGGCCATCAGGCTCTCTCTAACCCACCCCTCGAACCTGTCTTATACCATCTTCTTTGCTTCCCAGTCCAAACCCTGTGTTCCAGTCTTTTCCCTGTCCCCCATTTATAGTGCCCACTCCTTCCTTGCCCAGTTGGAATTTTCTCTAGCTTCCATGCCGACTGCCCAAACCCCATCTCTTCTTCAGGGTCATCCTAAGCCTTACATCTTTGAGGCCTCTTCTCAACCTTCCAGCCAACCTCTGCATCACTCTGGTACTTCCTGCCTTTGCAGAAATTTAACAGAAAGAGAGGAGGGGATTGGAGGCACTGTGCCTAAGATCTCAGGTGGATGAGATTCTTCCCTGCAAGCCAAGTGTCCGGCTGTAAACAATACCTTCAGGGCCTAAACAGTGAATAGAGGGATAGAAAGTGACTTGACTTTGGTGTATGTATGTGTTTATACCCATATATGTGAAGTCTGTGTTCTTGGAGTAGAGCCCCATTCATTTAGAGAAAAAAGAGCCTGCTCCAAATTCCCCATCTGGAACTAGCAATTTGTCCTTAATGAGGCACATGTATAACACAGGTTATAGATTAAGACTGACCTGAAGAGAGCACACTGACTTTCGTCTAAGCACGTCACACGTCAAAGACAGCTAGACGTGGAAGAAACCAAGAAATCAAGTGTAGGATTTCCCAAACTGCAGTCAGTTACTAGCCACATTAATAACTTTTTTAAACCTTATTCACATTGCATCAAAGGGATGCTTTGATGCAATGCTGAGGTCTTCTCAGCAAAGCTCATGGGAATTTGGTATAAGAGGATCCACAATAGCGATCCATTTCATCGGTGTCAATCTTTCTGGACAGTTTGGGTGGAAAGGACAATTCCTGAAGGTGCGATACCTTCACCGCATGTACTAGCATTGGGTCTTGCTTGTGTGTGTGTCACCGACTTCAGCCTTGCTGTAGCAATAATAGCTAAGATACTGTAGAGCTGAGAGGCTATTTAAGTATTTATAGATATATACATAAGATGAAAGCACCTAACTTTTTTCTACCTATTGCTTACTTTCCACAGCGGTGTACACACCACACTTTAGGAAACAGTGATGTTGTCCAATTTGTCTTCTCATTTGAAGATGAGAAATGAAGGTCTGGAGACCTTTCATTGCTGAAGGTCATTCGAGTGTTTAAGGGCAGGATGCTGGGGTTCCTGACTTCCAGGGAACCTAACTTTTGTCTGAAATTATACTGCCCCTTAATCTCTTAGCAGTACATAAAACAAATATTGGTGACCTCGTGACATGCCAGCCCTTGGGTGAAATGGAGATCTGTGACTGGCTCTCAAACTTTTAAGAAATGGGAGTCTAGAAAAAAAACCCCGAAACAGTCATGCAAAGACTCACTGGGCTGGAAGGGGAGCGTGTGGTCGTCTAGCTCAGTGCTGGGCTGAACCCTGGATCGTCCAAGGAGGGTCTTGGAGGCCTCTCTGGAGGCCAAGAAGTCAAGGCATAAGGGGGAATAAGGCAGGTTTGCTTCTGTGTCTTCATGTTATTTTCATGTAAGATAGCACTGAAAATTTCAAAAGTAACACTGGAAATGTGCTGTGCTTGTCCATTTTCATCGTATAGATAATGACATGAAGGCTCAAGGGGTGATCGTGTTTTGCTAGTTAATAACAGACAACATTCCTCATCCAGCATTCCTATAGCTTAAAAAAGCAATAGAGGCAAGTGTGTCCATGAACGTGGGCTTTGTGGTCATGCAGGTTTGAACTTGCATCCCAGCAGGGCTTGAATGGAGTTTTTCTCTCCAAATTAGGCAAATTGTTTCTCCAAGGCTCATGGAGTGGTCAGTGTTGTTATAGGGGAGTGAGGTAAAAGCATTTTCCTCACCATATCCTGCCCCAGACATGTTATCTGAAAGGAAGGAAAGAAGGAAAAATGGGAGGGATATATGGAGAAAGAGGGAGGAAACTAAGGTGGCAGAGAACATTCCTAAAAGTCCTCCATGTTACTTCTGCTGTGCTTCCACACGCTCCTTGGGACCTCACTTGCCAACAGAAATGTTGATTAAGCACTCTGGTTCTTATGTACTTTCTGCACTGGGAACACTTATAGTTAGGTTTCAGGGCTCTGAACTCCCCAAACTGGGGAACTTGTCATTAAAAGGTCCTTTTAAAAAGCACAGGTGCCCCAAAGTTTAACGGCATTAGATTTTGGCAATGATTTCTTGAATATGACACCGAAGGCACAGGCAACAAAAGGAAAATAGAGAAATTGACTTCATGAAAATTTTTAAAACTCTGTGCATCAAGACCCTATCAACAGAGGAAAAGGGCAATCACAGAATGAGAGGAGATGTTTGGAAATCATATATCTGATAAGGGATTAATATCTACAGAGATATTAATATGTACAGAGAACTCCTAAAACTCAACCACAAAGCAAACAACCTGGCTAAAAAATGGGCAAAGGACTTGATTAGACATTTCTGCTAAGAAGATACATAAATGGCCCATAAACACATCAAAAGACGCTCAGCATCAGCGATCATTAGGAAAATGCAAGTCAAGACTACAGTGAGACACCACCTTATACACATTAGGGTGGCTACTGTGAAAACAAAAAATAACAAGGGTTAATGAGGATGTAGGAAATTGGAACCCTGTGACTACTGGTGAGAATGTAAAATGGTACAGCCATTGTGCAAAATATTATGGTGGTTCCTCAAAATTAAAAGTAGGATTACCATATGGTCCAATTCCACTTCTGGGTATATACCCAACATAACTGAAAGCAGGTTTTGCAAGATACTTTGTATACCTATGTTCATAGCAGCATTGTTCACAATAACTAAACTGTGGAAGCAACCCAACTGCCCACTGAGAGATGAATAGATAAGCAAAACGGGATGTATACACAACAGAATATTATTCAGCCTTAAAGAGGAAGTTCTGACACAGGCTACAACATGGATGAATCTTGAGGACATGATGCTAACCTACCAGTCACAGAAAGACAAATGCTGTCAATTCCACTTGTATGAGGCACCTAGAGTGGTCAAGTTCATACAGACAGAATGTCGAATGGTGGGTGCCAGGGGCTGGGCGTAGCAGTTGCTGGAGGGCAGAGAGTTCCAATTTTTCCAGAAGAAAAGAGTTCTGGAGATTGGCTGCCGTACAATGTGAATGTCCTGAACGTTTCTAAACTCTACACTCATAAGTGATACGATGATACAATTTTATGTGCATTTCACTACAAATAAAAACCAAACATGGACTTCCCTGGTGGCGCAGTGGTTAAGAATCCGCCTGCCAATGCAGGGGACACGGATTCGAACCTTGGTCCGGGAAGATCCCACATGTCGCGGAACAACTAAGGCCGTGCACCACAACTACTGAGCCTGCACTCTAGAGCCTGCGAGCCACAGCTACTGAAGCCCGTGTGCCACAACTACTGAAGTGCCTGCACCTAGAGCCCGTGCTCCACAACAAGAGAAGCCACCACAGTGAGAAGCCCACACACCGCAACGAGGAGTAGCCCCCGCTCGCCGCAACTAGAGAAAGCCTGCGCACAGCAACGAAGACCCAACGCAGCCAAAAATAAATAAATAAATAAATTTAAAAATTAATTTAAAAAATTATTTGAAAAAGAAAATACCAAACACAAGTGCCCCTCGGAGACACAGTAAATATTTTTGTCGTTCACAGTTTAGAGCTGCCTCATTGTCAGGGTGCTAGTCTTCAGTCAACTAGCTGAGAACTGGTACGGAGGGGATGGGAACTTCCATGAAAGAGCTTCTGAAGCTAAGTAGCCTGGTCCATTTCCTAATTTCTTTAGCGAATATCTGAGTGCTTGCTGGAGCCGGGCACTGTACTTGGTCCTCGAGATAGACAGCTGTGAAAAAATTATACAGAGATCCTTGCAATCTGGGAGTGAGAGGTGGGGTAGGGAAGGACCCGCAAATAAAAGCATGGAAGTTTTTAGCATGTTACCAGATGATGTAGATTACGGGAACAATAAAGCGTCAGAGGGAAAGAGGGCTACCCTAATTTGAAGGGGACATGTGGACAGACCGGAGAGAGCAGCCCCTGTAGATACGGAGAGAAAGAACATTCTAGGCAGAGAGAATAGTAAGTGCAGGAGGCTATGGGGAGGGAGCTGCTAGGAACAGCCAGGGACAGCTCACCAGTGTCTCTGGAAGGGCTTGAGGGAAGGGGAGGGACGGTGTGTGTGTGTGTGTGTGTGTGTGTGTGTGTGTGTGTGTGTGTGTGTGTGTCAGAGAGAGAGAGACAGAGAGAGACAGAGAGAGACAGAGAGACAGAGAGAGAGAGGAATGGGGAGGGGGAGAGGGGGAGAAGACTGCTTTTGTTCGAATCCAGATGGGAGCCTCTGAAGGGTTTTGAGCTCCGAGCAACACGATCTGACTTGGGACTAACCAGGATCACCGTGACTGCTGTACCTAGAACGGATTGAATGGGAGGGGGCAAAGCAGAAAAACGCATTTGAAAGGGGTGCACAGAAGGGGAGAGCAGGGCTGGTGGGACCTGAGGGGAGAGGTTTTCTGTCTCTTGCAGGGTGACGGGTAGGGTTTAGTCTGGGTGTGGCCGCCCCGCTCCCCGTCTGCAGCACTCTGCCCTCCTCACCTGTAAACGGAGGCTAAGTACATCCTTGAGGCTCTCCCAGAGAGTTGATGGCCTGCCTGGGACAGTCCTGAGTCACAGCCCCTTGGCTGTCACCAGCTCCAGGGATGCTCCTGTCCTGAGCATTAACCTCCCTCAGCGGGAGTCCTCATTCTCCAGGGAGGAAATGGATATCTCACTGCTGCGGGCTCTTAACTCCTGTAAAGCTGCAGGACAAATGACTTCCCTGAACATGCTTCATGCAGGGAGGAGTGGGTAATCTCAGAGAAGGGAATAAAACTTCTCAAAACTCCGAACCAGGGGATTGCAGAGAAGCTCGCTGTCTTCTCTCTTGGGTGCGTGTGTGTGAATCGGGGAAGGAGAGGGCGGGCACCGACTTGGGTCTCGGTTCGCCGCCGCGGACCATCCTTCCAGGGCAAGTTTTTCTTAGTGTCACTCGATTTCCTGAAGTGGGAGAATGAATACCCAGTGTAGAAAAGTGGGAAGAAAAGCGTGTTAGTTAGCATGAAATATGGTCATCTGACGACTTGTCCATTATGTATTTGAGGAAGCAGAGATTCTGAAGACCTTCACCTACTCAAGGAGAGGAAATTGCCTCTGTCTAGACCAGGACCTCTTACTTTTGCCACTGGTGACATTTTGTGTCCGATAATTCTTTGCTGTGGGCTGTCCTGGGCATTGTGGGATACTCCTATAGTATCCCTGGCCTCCGCCCAGCGGACGCCAGCAGTCCTTCCCCAGCTGTGACAGCAGAAATGCCTCCTGAACTTGTCAATTGTCCCGGGGGCGGGGAACTGGGGGGAGGGCAGCAAGTTGCTCTGGGTTGAGAGCCCCTGACCCAGGCTCAGCAGGCACATGGGTGAAGTCAGGACTGTGTATGTCATGTCCTCTCTGGCTAACAATAATCGATGGAGTTAAAACTAATAGTGGCTTCTGCTTGGTCACTGGGACAGCAGAGCATTCACTGCTCTGCCTTGAGAGAACAATTTTCCTGTGTTTTAACTAATAAGGCCCTTGTGACGGCTGGATTCTGGGCACCCCAACTAATAAGCGTGCCGATAAGGCAAAGAAACCAAAACCAACGTCCTCCCTGATTGCCAGGGAGGGGGCATGTTTTCTTTCCCCTCCCTCTCCTGGATCCATGCAGTAATTAGCCAAAGGAAAATGAATTTTAGCTCATGCTTAATTGCCTTTACAGCGTACTCGCCAGCACATTTGCAGTAGTGCTAAACTAATTTTTAAAATAAATTTTAAAAATTTTATTTATTTTTAGTTTTGCCTGCCTTAGGTCTTTGTTGCTGCGCGCGGGCTTTCTCTAGTTGCGGTGAGCAGGGGCTACTCTTCGTTGTGGTTCGCGGGCTTCTCGTTGGGTGGCTTCTCTTGTTGCAGAGCACGGGCTTTAGGCGTGTGGGCTTCAGTAGTTGTGGCACTTGGGCTCAGTAGTTGTAGCTCGGGGGTCTAGAGTGCAGGCTCCGTAGTTGTGGCGCACGGGCTTAGTTGCTCCGTGGCATGTGGGATCTTCCGGGACCAGGGCTCGAACCCATGTCCCCTGAACTGGCAGGTGGATTCTTAACCACTGCACCACCAGGGGAGTCCCTAAACCAATTATTTTTTTAACTTTATGGCTTTAAATAATCCTTGGCTCTGAAATTCCCTGTACCCCTCAGCTACGTAACCACAGGCCCCTCTGCCCTAAATCCTTTTCTTATACTTTTGTAGCTTTTTAAGCAAGGCCCCTCTTTAGGAAGACATAATCCCTTCTCTGTAGAAAACATGAAAGACCTGAACAAATCAAGATTTCTCCATGGAGAATTCAGCTAGTCCTGTGCTTAGCTCCGAACAAGGAAATCCATCTCTCTACCAAGCATGCCATTACCCGGACTAATGCCTGACTTGAATAACAAGCAAATTGTTGTGCTTTTAATTGTACCCTGCTGGGTCACAAAGCTTGTGAGAGAGGAATGTGCCCAGCTTCTGCAGGAGAAACAGGTCAGGCCTCTAATCCTCCTTTTCTGTCACCTTCCCCTCCCCCTTTCCAATCCTTTCTCTTCTCAGCAGAGCAGAGGGACAAAAAAGAGACAGCTAAATTATGTTTAAAATGGAAGAGTCTAAAAGAAGAAAAACAGTGGTCAGTACTGACTTGGGAGAGGATGCATTATCTATCCACAGCCTCTGCAGTGTGGCCCATTTGAGGACAATCAGTGTTCTCACCGGCTTGCTGGAGGGCGATATCTGAGAGCCTAAACCAGGCTTTCTCAGCCTCAGCACGACTGCTGGGTGGGGTTGGATGCTTCTTTGCTGTGGGCCTGTCCTGTGATGGAAGGACATTTAGCCTCGCATAAGCTGTGACCAGCCAAAGTGTCCCAAGACACTTTCAAATGTCTCCTGGGTGCAAAATTGCCCCTGGTGGAGAACCACGGCCCCAAGCCCTTCCATATTGGGATGTACTTGCTCTCTCTCTCAATCTCCCCCCCCACCCCAGTACACAAAACCCAAGAAAATCATGGTTCCTGTGTTAAAACTGGGGAGATCAACGTGCTCTTCATGTAGGTAGAATGAGCGGAAAGGAAAAAGACGTTGACTTGTGTGTAGTCAGGGGACAGAGTGGGAACCCCCTCAACGCCAAGACTGAAAAGAGTCTTAGGATGTGGGTGTGTTTCTGGCTGCCTCTGGGATGTGGCAATGCCCCTGGTTGAACAAGCCAACATTCGAACGCCTCTACCCTGTGCACTTTGGAATCGGGCTTGCTGTGGGCGAGAGGAGGAGTGATGGCGAGGCTGCAGAGATGAAGGCGCCTCTGAAGGTGCTGACTGTCTCCTCCCACACTACTTGGGACAGGGGAGAACTAGCCAGCTTCGGAGAGACACCCATTGCTCAGACAATGACGATCCTGTCTTGGACCTAAACATCGGGATGAAAGAGGGCTACTGACAAGACAGACGTTGTGCAAGCATGGGGTTGCACTTTCATTACAGACATTGAGGCAAACATTTCACTCCTGGTGATATAATGAGACCTCCCTATTTTTAGGAATTTACAAGAAGCATTATTGCTTGTCCTTACCGGCCAGTAGGAAAGGCGGGAGAGCGAGCACACTGCAGTGAGCCCCCATATCCACTAGATGGCGGTGTACATCTTCCTCAGAAGCCAGGCGGGCAGCGCTCCGGGCAGCTCGTTGGCCTAAGCAAGCAAGACGAGGGCCACTCTTCTTTTGGGAGACAGGCGTCTCCTCTCATTGTCGGCACAAACAGCCCCAAACAATTGCACTGACCACACAGCTCTAAGCCATGTTCCAGGGCACTGCCGTCTGTTCAGGAGTGAATGCTGGGGAAATGAACCACGCTGCTAATTTGCTTGATTGGGGGCAAAAATAAGATCTCAAGTGACAGTGGGTGTGATTTATTTTTCCAACAAGAATAGGGGCAAAGCCATTTCATCCCACCCCCGCCCCGCCCCAACTGCTACCATAAATGAAAGCAATCACCTAATTAGTCCTGAATTACTAACTGGCAGGGTAAAGATCTGCTGGAATTCAAGCTGAAGTGGGGAGTCTGGAGAAAGGGATGTGATTTCTGCAGGGGAGGAGGGGAGGGGTAGGGCAGGGTGGGAGGGTCGGGAGGGGAGGGGAAGGCCTGAAGCCCATTGTGAGGTCCTGCGCCCCTGTGGTCTGGGGGCCGTGCTGGCCCTGACCCTGGGAGGAAAAGAGGCTCAGTGATGTCTTCAGGCCGTTCATTTTGTGCAGGAGAATGACTTTATAAACTGAAGGAAAAAGAACCTGTTGGAGAAAACCTATCCGAGAGTTTCTCTGAAAATGCTACAGATGGAGATGAACTGGCTTGGGAAGGAGAGCACAGCCCTGTGGCGCCTGGCCACCCCGCTGCTGGTGGACCCCCCAGGAAGGTTCTGTCACGGAAACGACAGGCAGATCTGAAACCAAGTTGGGCTTTACGTCATTAAGAAATCCCCCAAAGGAATGGAATAAAGGACTCCTTTCACACTTTGGGTTTTGCATGTGTCCTGAGGAAGCGCCTCTTCCCCAGCTGAGACAGCGCGCTGTCCCCGCGCTGTCCCCAGTGAGCGGCCCTCGTCCTGCGGGGAAAGCAAAACAGCAGCGGGGTGGGTGCGCGCCCAGAGCTGCCCCTCTCGCCATTGATTTGTTCAGGGGTGACTTCTTGCGTTCTAGTTAGATGTGACTTAAATCGAAGTGCTTTCCTAAGGCGATTTATCACAACTGTGAACGGTCAGTTTGCACAGCTGCTGCTCTTTTAGGGAAACGCACAGACTCGGGAGGCGGAGGGGCCGGCGCGGGCTCCCCTCTTTCCCACGGACCGGCCCGCGTGCCCCTCCCCACCAGAAATATGTGCGCCGCGTCCTCAGAGGCCGCCGCTTCTGTGCTCTGGCTCCTCTGCTGTTTCTGGCTGCTGAACAGCCATCTCCTCTCTCCTGGGAGGGGCAGCTGGTTTCCTTTTGGGGCGCTCCCCTTCTCCCCGTCTCAGCTCCTGCAGCGGAGACGAGGCTGCCCCTCTCTCCCTGCACGCTGTGGGCTGGGTGTGCAACCCGGCTCGGGCCACAGTCCCCCACCGTCCCCGCCGACCCCGCTCGGCGCCCACCACAGCCGGCAAAGCCCACACGGGGCGCCCAGTTAAAGCTGAACCGCAGATGAAAACCACGACTTTTTAGGGTGTCTTCAACATTGCATGCAACATACTTCTACTAAAAAAATTACTGTTTATCTGAAGTTCAGCTTTAACGAGGCGGGCATCCTGTATTTTGTCTGGCAGCCTTCTTGGTTCTAAAGAAAATGTTTGTCCAGAGCAGGTCAAATTGGAAGCAGCCTAGGACTTTTAACTGGAGCTTTGGGGAAAAAATACTTAAAAGGTATCTGTTGGGACTGCTAGGCTGGTAGGATTCATGCTTGCAACCGCTGGGAGCCAGCTTTGCTATCATGTGGGGAGAGCTGCTTGAACTAGAAGCCAACACCACAGAGAGCAGACCTGTTTCATTTGAACAGGTGGATCCAGCTGTTCTTGAAGCTGGCCTGGTGGGTGGTAGAGGTCAGGGTGTTGATGGCCAGGAGGGATAATAATTTCCTAACCCTCAAATCTGGGAAGTGAAAACAGCAGGGCTGAATGTGCCCACGGGGCATGGCGTCTGTTCAACTGGAAGAGTGGTGAATGGCTATTGGGTGACCAAAACAGTCGGTCTACTATATTCTTACTTTGTTTGCTAATTGTTTTGCTGCATGTAAACTCTCTGTTGCATTAGCTCTTGTTCATGACATCATGTCTGGAGACAGGGTCTGATAGACTTACATGTGGAATTGGAGACTTCAATTTCAAATCTGCCTCTGCCTGGTTGAGTGGCTTTAGGGTCCTCGTAACCTCTACAAAGTTGAGTTTCTGGGTCTGAAACCTAAGGACAGAGGTGATCGTAATCCATTTGGACTGCTATAACAAAATACCAGAGCCTGGGTAGCTTATGAACAACAGAAATTTATTTCTCATAGTTCTGGAGGTTGGAAGTCTAAGATCAGGGTGCGAGCAGATTCACAGTCCGGTGAGTATCCTCTTCCTGGGTCACAGTTGGCGTGTTTTCTCTGTAACCTCCCATGGCAGAAAGGTCGAGGGACCTCTGCGGGGTCTCTTTTATGAGGGCACTAATTTTGTTCATGAGGGCTCTACCCTCATGATCTTATCACCTCCCAAATGCCACACCTCCTGATACCATCACTTTGGGGGTTAGGATTTCAACATATGAATTTTGGGGGAGGCAAATGTTAAATCTATAGCAGAGGTACTTTCCCCATAGGATGGGGGAGAGGGAAAGTATGTAAGCACCTGTCATAGGGCCTGGTGTGGAGCAGGTGCCCCATACAGATGTTATTACAAAATATTGAGTATAGTTCCCTGTGCCATAGAGGAGATCCTTCTATCTATTCTATGCCTTCTTTGAATGACCGTAGCACTTGTTGTATCATTTTTATGTCTGTTGTTGCTTTGTGACTGAAAACGAAAAATTTCTATTTGTCCATGTCCTGGCCCTTACATAAAAATGTGTTCATTTATCTATTTCATATTTATTGACTGCATCTTAGACACCGTGTTAACTGCTGGTTCTAGATGTTAGTAAAATATAGACCTTCCTGCTCAAAGGGTCACAGTATTTGTGGGAAAACAAAAAAATGAACAACCTATGTCTCTAAGAGCTTTGTACTTCCCAAAGAGAACACACCTCGTAGGTACAATAAATACATGTATCATATGTAAATGTATAAATAGTTAATGGGATTATACACCTGAGATAACTGCTTTTCGATTCTGACGAAATGATGATTATATTTCACCAGGAGCTCAATACCACTCTGAGAATGAGGGCTTAACCCCCGACTTGACTCACTGCATCGCTTTCCTATATAAAAATACACAAGTCTGTACATACGCTCTAGAAAAAGACTTATCTGGCATGAATTTCAGATAGCAAGAAGAAAACTGCAAGAGGTTCAGAGAAGCATCCAGAAGCTCAGATGATTGTCTGGCACTAATACAATGTGCCTGACAGGAAAATAGAGCTGTAAATCTCACAAAATTAGATGATCTTTTAAGAATTTCAAAACCTCCTGCTATTAATTGGAAATCCTAGAAGAATAGCTTCTTTTAAAATGTACTGATAATATGCTTTACAGCTTAATATTCAGAAGCCTATGTTTTGGCTAAGTGAGCTTCAGGAAGGAAGGAAATGTGCGGTTTACCTCCACTTACTTTGGAACCGCTGGTTCCAAACATCTACTTCTATGCACAGTCATCTTATCATCTGTAAAATGGAGGCAACTCTAAGACAACAGAGTTACAGAGATGTTGCACAGCTCCATGTGTCATTGTCTTCATTTGTTTCAGAATACCAATAACATCTAAGCGACTACTGAAAGAGTGCTATATTATTTCGGGTCATCTAGTGCAGCTCTGTCAAAGTAAAGTAAAGGGACCTAGAATGACTATAATTTTCCCAAGAGGACACAATTATTTTATGGTAAATCTGGGACAAGAACCCTGATCTCTTGGATCCCATTCCATTGTTCTTTCATTGGGTTCTGAACAACCCAGAGAAATAAAACTCCTGTGTGCTGTGTCACTGGTACAGGACATGGCAAGATTGGAATTGGAGCACTACATATTAAGAGGTATCTGAGAAATTCTTCAAACTAATTGAGATATATACCAGGTACATAGAAAACAGTATGTTTTATGAAGATGATTCTGTGCAATGAACAGAACTGGTAACACACACTGGAAGGTGAATTCTCATTTTCTGGCACCTTGAAAACTCCACCTCAACATACACGTGAAAATAAACATTTGAACTGGGTCATATTTAATTCTGCATGCTCTTGTAAGTCAGCAAAATATTCCATATATCATTTAAGTTGTCACTCACTTTTTAACTTGACTTTCAATTTCTAAAAGTCTTTCCAAACATAAAACAGAGGTGGGAAAATGGTATATGGGAAGCTGCAGGATGAAATAAGCTTATTTCATTAGGCATAAGGATGAATATCCAAACAACTTCTTCATGGCTGAAAGTGTCCAAATCTACTGTCTTCGTTTTGTAGTCAAGGCTTCCGGAAAAATATGCTAATGGATTCCTTATTACCCAAATGCCCCATATCAGTTTCAGTAGGTATCATTATATCTTATGGAAATTTTTCTCAGTGACAGTGAAAGACATCCTGGCTGAACATCCCCCTGCCCATGACACAGAGATGATGGTCTCAAGCTATCTTGAAGGCATTGGAGCCCACACTATCCGTTACTAATATTAATGGAGGATAAAACTTCATATTCTGTTTGCTCTATATTTGTTCAATCACTTCTTCCCTTCATTAAACTGGATGGCCCATAATTGAGTCTGTAGTGTGTCTATCATTGGAAACTGAACAAAGTTTTGTTGGTTTTATTAATGTCATACGTTCCTAGGGAGGGTCTATTCAATAACTAAGTCTAGTTTCACAGTTACAAATAAATTATGATGTAACTTTGAATAAATTAAGCTCATCATAAAGGAAGGATACTGAGAGTTGCTACTACCCCTTCCTTGAGGGACTCTCGTAAAGCGCTAAGTAAAGTAACAGAGGTGTATATGTATGCATATATTTTCAATGATATTTGTACAGACTTAAAAAGAACTCTACAGAATGCATTATAAAAACCTTAATGCTGTGTGTCCCTAGTTCCCAGCTCTCTCATTAGAACTACTTAAATGAACACAATCTTATCTGTTAGGATAGCTATCAGAGTACTCCAAATACTACTTCTTGCAGTACGCTGTCCCAACCGTTTGCCATCCTCTTCCCATTAGTCCTCAAGTCAGAAGCCCCGAAGATCTGTTCATTAATTTATGAACACATTTCTTCATCCAGCCAAGAAAATTGATTGATCCCTTACCAAATTTCAGGCACCATTCTTCAGTATGATGTATAGGCATGTTCAGGAAACACAGCAGTGATTAACACAGATGAATACAGTCTCTCTTGAGCTGAGGGGGGAGACAAAAGTAAATAAGCAAATATAAAATCATAAGTATAGGGCTTCCCTGGTGGCGCAGTGGTTGAAAGTCCCCCTGCCGATGCAGGGGACACGGGTTCGTGCCCCAGTCCGGGAAGATGCCACATGCCGCGGAGCGGCTGGGCCCGTGAGCCATGGCCGCTGAGCCTGTGTGTCCGGAGCCTGTGCTCCGCATTGGGAGAGGCCACAACAGTGAGAGGCCCGCGTACCGCCAAAAAAAAAAAGCTGTGAAAACAAAACCTATGGATGGAGACCTCCATGAAAGATGGAAGAGTATAATAATGGTCAGAGTACATTACTGTGGCAGAAGCAGCAGCCCTTAAGGAGGACAACTTTATAAATTACAAATTGGATTTAAATAGACAGGGAATTGAAAGTGGAGACATTATTTTCTGCAGAAGATGATGGACAGGGGAGAACAAAGAAAATAAAACTGAAATTGTTAGCAAAATACAATGCTAAACATATAAGTTAGGACTGAGTCCTTAACTTTCATTTTTATTAATGACTGGGTGAGTATAGATTACTGACTACACAGAACCAAGCCTGGAAACACATTTTATATTTATGATCTTTGTGCCTAAAACTAGATTCTCCTGCAATTTAATATGACACTAGGACAATGACTGGCCAAGTTTTAGATTAATCACTCTTACACAAAGATTTTTCATTCATATAATCTCAAACAAATACTGCGTCACCAATTAAGTTCCAGATCCTGTGCACTCTGGCTGAAGATATAAATATCTTGCAAGCCCAGCATCACTTTCCTCTTTCTCTGGTAACAAATCACACTTTCTATTATGACAATGGCCCCAGTTATCGGCCCAGGAATAAACACTTGACTCAGGAAGAGCCAATTAAAGCCCTCCTTTAGAGTTGATCGAGAGCTTTAAGGTTGGAGTATTTCAATCTTATGAAATTTTTGTAAAACAAAATTATTTCAAAATCTACTAATTATTCTTTAAGTTCTAGAAACTGCATTCTGCGACTAAGAGGACAATTTATTTGCCGTCGTTTCTGCTCTGCCCACTTTATGTTTCTGTTATTGTGAGATAAAGGCAGTGGGGAATGGCAAACCAATTCTGATTCATTCAACACATGAGTGCTTCTTAGGTACAAAACACCATTCTGAACATTGTCCGAGGTAAAAAGATAAATAATACCTAGCCCCTTATAATACCTAGCCCCTTACCCTCAAGGATCTTCCAGCTTAGCAAGGGAAATAAAACATGCACACAGATGACTGCAACAAAAAGAAGATAATGATTGCTGCCAGATGTTTGGGGAAAATGAGTAGAGCAAAGAGAGAACACAGAATAAGGCAACATTCAACAGTCAGCCAAGAACTATTTGTTGAGCACTTGCAAGCTATGACCTGGAAATGGAAGAGGAGAACATAGATCTTCACATGGGCAGGTGAAAAATCAAGTGTTATTACTTGTAACACAGCTCTTCAAATATATTTTTTGGCACCAAGTGCCTACTAAATAGCCTTAAATTAAAAACTAAATAAGGATACAGTCTCTATCAAATATAGTCTCAGGTACTGATGCCTAAATACTAGGATCACAGTATTTGTGTTCCCAAGGATGCCTTTCTATTGCTTTGCTTCTTTCCCCCTTTCCAAATTAGCTAATGCTGCCTTACCAGGATATCTATTTCACTTGTTCCAGCCTTTTTGATCCAATGTATTGAATAGCAGAATAGGTGAGTTACAAGAGGATATTTTGACTTCAAACAACAGAAATAAAATACTCTATAATTGAAAAAAAGAGGCAATCTTTCAGGCACATGTGGATCCAGGAGTTCACATGTTCTAACCAGGTCCCTTTCTCTCTTCCCCACCCCTTCTTCTCTCTGCCTTTTCTCCTCTCTGGTATTTCTCATTATGGGATTCAAATATTTCCCTGTTTATGTGGGAGCTTCTGGCACAGCTGCGGGCTTATACGCTCGCAGCTCCAGGGCTGGCTGGAAGGGGCGGGCGCATCACAGCATAAGGTTGCACAAGGTGTGCACTTATATAGCAGGGCATCACATCTATGAGTGATGGATGATCACATTGTATACAGGGGTAGCTTCGCATAGTTTTTACATCACTTTTCTTGAAGATGGCAGTAAAATGGTATGTTTTTACAAAATCAAATAGTGTAACATTGTCCAAAAGATATACATAAAGCATTTAGAGGAAGGAGGCTCCTTTTTCTTTTAACTCCGGCACGGATTGTCTATTGGACAGTGGTAACCCTATGTCATCAACCTCGTCACCCCAGCAGAAGTCCAGGGATTAGCCCTGCATAACTCTTGTTAGCCTCTATTCCCTTCCTTGAACACTGTAGCCAGAAGGTTTTTTTCCTCCTCAAACCTTAAGTATTGAAACCTGGAGGAGGGGCATGTCTGAAAAGAAAATGATGGACTGGACTCTCCCTAGAAGGAAGATAAATGGGTGGTCAACAAGAAAAAATATAAAATCCTCTGTACCAGGAAATGTTTGAAGTGTTGTTTGGGTATCAAAAAACGGGTGCCCTACACATAAAGCAACAAAGGATATTGGTCTAAAAAGAACACCATGGCCAAAGGTGCATGACCTATTTCAACAGAGGATTTGAAAGTTAAAAGTTAACCTGTAAAACATTCAATTCAATTTCATCATTTTACAGATGGGCAAAGTAAAACTCAGGCACAGGAACAGAAGTGCCAAGGTCAGACAGGTGGTTGGTGGAAGAGACAACCAACTTCCCAACTTCTGACTTTTTAGGTGTGTGTGTGTGTGCTGTTTTGTTTATGTGCAAGGACATTTTTCTTTAGTACACTAACATTACAACAGAAAGTATAGCCTTGTTTTGGTTTTCTCTGCGCCCTCAATTCTGTATAAGACAGTTTCGCTGCACTCCAACAGAAAGGCTCAGCAAGAGTAGAGACCACCATAAGCAGTACACGTGGGCACCAAGGGCAGATACATTGCCCTTCCTTGTGTAGGAACTAGGGCCACTTGTTGCTTTAATGGGCCAAGTTTGGGCTGGACCTGCAGGAGGGGACACCTTTGAAAAACAGCTTCCTAACTGCACTACAACCTGCTCTGGCATCCTGATTCCACTCCCCAAACCCCCCAAATCTTCAGCCAGAAAAAAAAAAAAAAGAATGGATCACTGGATCGATGGGGAGATTTCTGTCTGCTCCTCCTACTGCCACCTCTTTCTTGCTATTTCCTGCCCGAGGAAACCTGACATCAGCCCAAAAGTATCTCTGGAAATGGGTAGGAGGGAGCCTTACACCTGTCAGCGCCAGAGAAGAAAGTGCGCTCTGCAGAGTTCTCAGTTGTTCCATCTCTTGCGATGAAAGGAAGAAAAGGAGCGAATCCGCCACAGATTTACTGGAGACCAGGGTTACTTCATCGAGTTCCGGCCTCAGTAACCCCTGAAGACCAAAGATGCATTTCCATTCCCAGCATTTCTTGTTGGCGTCTTTCCCTACAGGCTAGCCCAGTGCCTGGCCCCGGAGAAGTCTCTGCGTAAAGGTTCTTTAGGTCATAAATCAGGCTCCTGTGTGTATGTGTGTTTTTCTTAGGAAAAACTGGCACAGACGAATTAGCAGTACAGACTGGGGTCTCCCTACTACCCTTCATGCTTGGCGGCATCACCTTCGACTACCTCGCATTCTCCCGGCGCTGACAGTCCTGGCTCCGGACCTCAGGGTTGGAAGCAGTCAGCCCCAGCTAGAACCACCCTGTCCGGGGCTGATGCCACCCTGTGCCTAGAATGTGCGTGTGGGTGCAGGCGGTCGAGCGAGCGGCTTCTACAGTGAGACCGAAGCAGGAGCTCAGCCTTCGCCTGCGACCTGCAATCCCCAGATTCCCTGGGGACCTCGCAACTCCCAATCGGAGGTACTCCCCCCCCCCCACAGCCGCCCACCCATTCCCTCCCCCCTTACCTCAGCACGCAGCCCCTCCCTGCGTGATGATGCAAAACCCTGGGGAGGGTGGGCGCTGGGAAGGGTGGGGAGAGCCTGAGAGCGAGCGAGGGTGGGAGGGAGTGGGCGGAGGAGGAGACGGAGCCGAACGCGCATTTAAAGCGATAGCCATCCTCGCTCTCTCCCCAGTGCTGGGCTGTTGGAGAGCTCGAGCTGCAAGCCACCGAGCGCGAGCTCGAGCGCGGCGCGCTGGCCGGGGAACCCAAGAGCGCACGGCGCCCCAAGCTGACAGGCGCTGCGGGACCCCCCACCCTCGCCGGCTGCCCTTCCCCGGGCGCCCCTACCCTCCTCGCCCGCAGGAGACCCTGGGCTTCCCCGGAGGAGCTCACCCCAAGGGACCAGGACTCCGGCGAGCCCGCCACCGTCCCCTCGAGTGCCGCCGCCACCACCGCAGCTGCGGGAGCAGCATGGTCCGCTGGGGAAGCTGCTCCGCGCCCTGACTCTGGTGACGGTTCCCTGCTGCGTGCTGGAGGTGCTTCTGTGCGCGCTGGCGGCGGCGGCGCGCGGCCAGGAGATGTACGCCCCGCACTCCATTCGGATCGAGGGGGACGTCACCCTCGGGGGGCTGTTCCCGGTGCACGCGAAGGGTCCCAGCGGAGTGCCCTGCGGCGACATCAAGAGGGAGAACGGGATGCACAGGCTGGAAGCGATGCTCTACGCCCTGGACCAGATCAACAGCGATCCCAACCTGCTGCCCAACGTGACGCTGGGAGCGCGGATCCTGGACACTTGTTCCAGGGACACTTATGAGCTCGAACAGTCGCTCACTTTCGTCCAGGCGCTCATCCAGAAGGACACCTCCGAAGTGCGCTGCACCAACGGCGAGCCTCCGGTTTTCGTCAAGCCCGAGAAAGTAGTTGGAGTGATTGGGGCTTCGGAGAGTTCGGTCTCCATCCTGGTAGCCAACATCCTGAGGCTTTTCCAGGTAGGGGGGCGCTCCCTCCGGGGCAGAGCGCGCCGTAGCTCCCCGCGCTCTTTATCCTGAAGGCTGGCTTGGACTCCAGGGGTGCGGGGTCTGGTCAGCCTTCGCTCATTTCCACCCTGGAGATCCTGCCGAATCCCTCCCACCTCACCCGAGGAGGTACTTTCCCTGCTTGATTCATTTCCCTTCCATCTCTCCCCTGTCCGCGCTCCACTCCATCCGGCTTGACATTCTGGATTTATGGCCCCATTGACAAGAAACAGTCTCCGAAAAACAAGGCGATGATTTAAATGGGTTTGCATTCGAGTGAAATATGGTTCCAAAACAGGCTTGTAAAAGTGCCGGGCTCCTGTGAGAGCCACTTAGGCGCAAGGAATATGAAAGATGAGAAGACGCCTAGAAACTAGGCAATTCTCAACTCCCCAGCTTCCCTGCCCCAAGCCGCCCGACAAGCTGCAGCTGCCTTGGAAAATTTCGAGAAGAGCTTAGGGAGGCAGTTCTTAAACCGAAGGCTAGGTCTTCACCTACATTTGGACGTGAATTGCCCATTTCGCTCGGGTTGGATTTCCCGACCTGTCACCTATCTCTGCGAGGGCATGGGGCGGAAGGCGTGGGGACTGTCCTCAAGCGGGGAGAAGCCACCCGCAGACGTGCCCCCGGGTGATTTGCTCTGGGCAGTTGTTTGCACCGTCTAAACTGCCTTTGCGATCCGGCCACTGGCAGGAGCCGGGCGATCAGCTTTCTACTCCTGCCAGCTCAGAGCCCGGAGGTGAGCTCATGCTAACTGCGAAACACAGTCGCTTTTTCTGCACCCACCCTATGCCCATCCTTTCCCACGACCTCCCTAACGCAGCCCCCAACCCCAGTCCTGGGTTTTGAGGACGATTCTCAGAGCCAGACAAGAAGGCGCCTGGAGGGAGGCAGTAGGGTGCGCTGCGCAAGGCCGGGCGGTCCTCTAGCTCCGGGTGCAGGCGGGCAACGGCGGAAGATGCGAGGACGGCGGATCGGGCCCGCTGAGCGGTGGGCGGTGCTGCAAGTGCTCTCTCACCGCCTGCTCCTGCAGCCTCGGCCCTACGGCTCCTGTACCGCCCTGGGTATAGATGGATGGCTTCTGGATGAAGAAATTGAGTTTCAGGGTCTGCGTGACTATGGGTTCTCTTGTTTCTCTGTCTTTCTTCCTGTGTGTCTCTCTCCTTGTGTCTCTTTCTCCCTGCTTTTTTTTTTTTGTCTCTCTGTTTTTATGTTCTCCCTTTCAATTTCTGCCTCTCTTTTCCTTCTCTACCCCTATCTCCAGGTTTTTTGTTCATCTCTGTCTTGAAGTGATCCTTTCCTAATGCACAGCTCTCTCCCTGCCTGGTAGGACCCAAGCTCAGTTAGTCCCTTCTCCAGATGTTCTGGCTGACCCTTATGCTCCCCGTAGCTAAAAAGTCGGCTCCCTCTCAAGTGCCTTTCCTGAAGCATGTTGGGTTTCTGGAGGGGACTCCTTGTGAGATTCAAGCTGTCACTACATCAGCACCCAGGGGTATGAAGTTTGTGTTTGTGCCAGAAGGAGGGGTGCCTGTCTAAAGCTGCAGCCTGGTATGGCCCCTCTGAGCCTCTGAGCATCCCTAGCACCTGTTGAGTATGCCACCTCTAGATGTTTGCAAGGCCAAAAGTGCTTCTGGGCAGCCTTCACTTTGAGGTAATGCTTTCAGGAAGAGCCTGGGTTGTTGGAAGCAAAACCCAGAAGCACTTCCTTTACCTCTGAGCTTAAACTAGAGAACCTGAGGAGGCAGCGCTGCAGGGAGGATGAGGCCAGAGGTCACCTGAGAACCACAGGGGCAACTCACAGTATTTTTACTGGATCTCTGGGGGTTGAAGCACATTTGCTGTTTGACATTTTAAAAATTATCTTGGTGCCTTCACTTGGAGCTTGGGAGCTTGCAGATGGGCCTGCCTGTCGAAAAAAGAGTGAAATCTTAAAGTCAAGAGAGAGCTTGCAGACTAGGTGAAGGATTGTGTTTGCTGAAAAAGATTCCAGGGGGAGCCGATTCCTTCTCTGGTGTGTGGATCTGAGGCACTTGCAAGAAAAGAGAACGCTTGCCTTATGCTTAGTTCCCCCGTTCCCTGGGTTGGGAAGGAAAGGAACTGAATGCCAGCATTAGCAGTGTGCGTTGGGACCAAAACCATTCAGAGAAAACACTGTCATTTTCCTCTAATTTGCAAATTGCAGCTATTCATGTTGGATTGAACAGCTGAGGGAAAAGAGCCCCCCGTTTTCACCTGCATTTATGGGATGAATGGGATGCACCAACTTGTAGCTTGTGCTGCAAGCTGGATATAAGCTTGGTGTGAGCATCCTGGTTAACCACTGCCCATGTTCAAATATACAGAGATAGATTCCAACAATCTCTTCCAGTAGCCTTATTTTTGCGTGTGATCTTAGAAGCTCCTGGCATGTAAGTCCAGTCCCCAGTTTCCCAGCCTCTGTAAACCTGCAAAATGAATAGAGAGAATAGTGGAACACAGACCCCTTGTTCAAAGACACAGTCACTTTAGGAAAAGAGGAAAAGAACGGGTAGGTGAATCTTCTCTGGGATTGCAGGGTTCAGCTCAATGAAGACTGTCCTGTATAAAAGAAACTCCTCTAAATGGTTGAATTCTTAGCTCTCCAGAGATTTGAGTTTTCTTTTCCCCAGTCCCTGTGGGTTGCTGTGGGGAATGTGCCAAACCTATCATTTGAGATAAAAATTTATGGTGAGGTAAGCTTCTAGGCTGGGGGAAGGAAGACTTAGTGACTGAAATGGGGGATGCTAAGCACTGGGGGGCAGGAAGGAACAAGGAGCTAGTAATGGATGTAACAAATGCTGCAGCTGCCAGCAAAGCCTGGATTGAACTTCCTTCCTGAAAATAAGAACCCGGGCAAGAATGACCACTCAGATGTAAACAGTGTCTCTGACTGGGAATTCTCATCTGCCTGCCGGTGGGCCAGAGCTGAGCAAGTCCTTTCTCTCCTCTGTATGCACACTGAATTGGTTAGTAAGTGACATGTCAGAGGACAGGAATCATATTCAGTGGATCTTTCAAATCCAGGAGTTTGAGGCTAATGAAATTAGTGTGTGGCCAGGGCTCTGCCAACTAGAATTAAGTCACTGCAGCCACCCTGCAATGCATTTTCAGCCTGAAGGGAGCATCAGGGAGGAATTTCGGGAGATTTGTTTCTGAGCCTGTACAAAATAATACTCTCCTAATGCTAAGAAAGATTAAATGTAAATTAATATTGACTACGAGTAACATATTTAAAAAATAATCGCCAAGTGGGGGATGGCTTAAAGTGGAGAGATTATATAATATGGTGGACAAAGAATAAATCTCCTCTGACCACTGTTTCATGGGCTATAAGTAAGATCTATTACAATGGAAAGTAATGGGAACGTTTTTATTCAAGGCTTCTCTGCTATTGACTTGAGAGCAAACACTCTGAGAGTATAAATTACTCTTGCTATGTGCTGACTCTGAATGAACAATATTTCATGTGCAGTGACATGGTCTAAGCTATAGACTTGGAATTGAATGGCATCTGTTTCAATTGTTTTGTTCTCTCAAGAGCAACTAGATAGAAAAAAGTGGTCAATTTGACCCTTGTGGGAGCGTGTTGCAAATCTAAACCTGTGTCCCTCATACCATAAATGAAATACATTTGTAAATTTGTAAGTGTTTTCCTTCTGTTCATTGATGCTTGAGTATAATCTCAAACTTTGGCAGCAACATTTTATACATAAGTACTCGGTTTTCTTCCTTTCTTCTTTCTCTTTCTCCTCTCTCTCTCTCTCTCTGTTTCTCTCTCTCTCTCTCTCCCTTTCTCCATCTTATGTAATTGGTTAGAACTGGGCACCTAGGATGATGTGGTGTTACTATAGTGGGATTTTTTTTTTTTTTAAAAAACAACTCTAACTTACCCTTTTAAAAATTTCATAAATACAGGTGTCAGTGCCATTTGGAATAGTCTCTATAACAATTTCTGTCTCCACATTTACTGTGTTTCAGCAAATTTACCTAACAGATGGTGAGTGGGCAATTTTTAAAGGGGCATTTTTTAAAAGAGCGGAGAGGGAAGGAATAGAGACAGGCACATACTATATTTGAAGTTACCTGCACGTGTATTTTATGTATGTATAGCCATACAATTAAGAAGTCTTTGGATGTTTTATCTTCAAGAATAATTCAGATAATGGATTACTGGAATATTATAAACATTTAGGGTTTAACAGATTTGTTACTTACAGACGTTGTATCATGGATTTAAAAGACCATAGCAAGCGGGCAGCGGCGGGCAGAGCGACCGAGGGGCGGCGCGTGCTGGGCGGCGGGTGCGGGGGTCCATGCTTCCTCGCGGTAGAGGGCTGGGGTTTGCCAGAGACGCCGGGTTGCTCCGCGTTGCCAGGTTACCGAGCGCGTGCCCCGCGCCCGCTCTTCCGCCCGGGCCGCCCTCGGCGCCGCCTGAGCCGCGGTGCGGGCTGCGCGGGGCGCCGGTTCCGCGGAAGCCTGGGTCGGGCGCTGCGTGCGGGACTCTCGTCGCTCGTGGACGGGGCGCGAGCGCGCGGGGGACGTAGGGCGCCGACCTGGTCCTCCCCGGCGCTCCGGCTCCGCTCAGGGCGCCCGCTCAGGGGCCTCCGGCGCGAGGCCCCCTTCGTGGTCAAGATGGCGGCGCCCAGGCGGGCCGCGGCGAGGTGAGCTGGAGCCGGGCCCGGAGAGGAGCGAGTCTGCCACGCCCAGGACTTGGACCCCGGACTGGTCTCCCGTCTCCCAGGGAGCGGCAGGTGAGTGGGCGAGGCCGCGCGTAGGTCCCTCTCGTGGGGTGGTCAGCTCTCCGTGCGTCCGCAGACTTCTGTCGTCTGATAGTCAGATCTGGGGTGGCCCAGGTTGGAGGCGAGGGTGCTTGATTGGGGAAACCTGAGGGGTTTAAGGACTCTATTGGGATCGTTTCAGACCCCAGCAAGAAGCTGAGCAAGTTTCCTCCTGACTCTCTTCCCGGCTAAGTTTTCTCCCTTCTCTGAAGGCGCCAGCTTTTCTGAATCACCTTGTTCCCCGGGGGGATACAGTTGGTGGTTCTGACCGTGGAACTTAGGACCCGGCGCGGGGAAGCCTGAGCTGGTTCTAGTTACTTTGTTTGCAAAGCACTTGTCTTGTCTTTGGAATCTTTGTGTATGTAACCAACGTTGGGAAGAGCCAGTGTTTTCTCCTCGAAAACACTGCGAGGGGTAACTTTATACGTAAGAAACAAGTGGGCGTTCACATCCATCTCTTTTCCAACCACTGAGTTTTGGTTGTGTTTCCTTTCTTTAAGTTTGTCTCGTTCTGAAGTGATAACAAAACAAAAACAAAAACAAAAAAAAAGGCCATAGCCAGTTACACAAAGTATACTCTAGTCTCAGTCCTGCCATTAATTAGCTTAAGTCATTTAATTTTTCTAGGCCTCATTTTTCTCATGTGATGTTTTTTCTTTGGAAAAGTATAGTTTCTAGAAGTCGCTAATCTCTGTGTCATAGTTCAGCTTGGAGAAAACCTGTTCTTATCCAAACTCCATGACATTGTATTTCCAGCTCCAACTTTGGACTTTGAGTGAGTTGGGGGCAACTTTTTAAGGATATTTTCACACAGCTTTTTTAGTTAATATCGGTCTAGCTGACGTCATACTCAGACTTTCTCCCATATTCTTTTACCAGTGTGTTCCTTAGTCATATATATAAAGACTGTTGTGGGGAAAATGACCTCCTGGGTCAGCTTACTGCATGGTCATCGACACAGGACAGGGAGTAAGATTCTGTGGATTTTACAGAAGCAGATACAGGTTTCATTATCCATGTCCTCTCCCCTTTCATCTTACAAAAACAGCAGGCTTTTCTTGGAGAACTGCCAGATAATGCCATCCTGCCTCCTGACGGGCCCCGGGGATGAGTCGCCCAGGGACTGAACTCCAGTAAAGCAGGTGATTGGCTCATGGGTAGGCATCTGACCTCGGCTAAGTCTATCAGACTGCTCCCCAGGACTTTTGTCTCAGAGCAAAATGGAAGAATTGTCTTTTCTCTCTGGAATTTCTAAGCTGGGGAGATATGACTCTGGGACTCCCAGTGACCATCCAGCACAAGGAGAGACTTTCTGTAAAATAAAGTCTTGCAGAGGTAAGCAGGGCTGAGCAATGGAGAGAGAGCTGGAACTCTGCTGATACTCTGGAACGTCCAGATCCAACTGTATCTGAATATGGCTGCATCCCTGAATTTCTAGTACTTGTTTGTTGAGGTTGTTGTTGTTGTTTGGTTTTTGTTTTTAAATTTCCTTTGACTATTTTGAATTTGTTTTCAGCCATGTGCATTTGAAAGCATCATAGCTAAAAGAGCTAATTTCCTACATTAATATCAGGTTTGCTGACTGGCATTCCTTAAGTGAAAAATCATATCCGCTATTTTCTTTAAATAAAATCCTTCTAGCTCAGGTTTGAGATATTCAAAACTCTG